>NW_027123884.1:0-1138 GCF_001457755.1 Trypanosoma equiperdum
CAGCGAAGGAGATCCAAGACATGTTAGCGAAGCGGTTCCATTACGAATGACCACATCGTTTCAATCGCCGCAATCGAAGTGACGCTTATTATCGTGCGTATATGCGTCAGATGGGTTAGCCCTGTGAAGATAAATTCGATTTGATGTGACAATGAAATAAGGTATGGGAAAGGGAGAACAAACTGATAAATGATAAGTGAATGAAGTAAAGTAAGGAAGGCTGCCACTATATGCTTTGAGATTTTCATTTAACTTTATGTGGAAAAGTTTAGTAAATAATATAACCCCTAAGAAAAGTCGATTGTATTGTGAAATTTTTTTGGTGTAAGAGCGTTGGGAAGAGGTACAAGAGTGGTCTACATTTTCAGGCGATCTATGGTGACATCGCCGCTTGTGCTCCCGTAAGTGCGTTAGGTGGAGGTGTGCAGGTGTATCAACCTTGAAGGTTGTTCTCGCGCTGCGTTTTCCATATATAGTAGTTAACTGTGATGCTGCGCATGACTAATTTTTCTGTTTAGTCACTACACAGTCAGTTAACCTTTTTCCCTTCTGCCACTGTGTCGGGCGCAGGTTGGTGTTCCACTGGTAACACTCCGTCATAACCAGGCGTGCACGTACCCTCACTCCCTGAAATGTGTGACACCGTGGTAAGGCCAACAATATGTCTTATTGAAATACTTTCTGGTAATGATGTTGTTGAATATATGTATTGTTTGTCCCCAACCGTGTTTGTGAATGCTTCATCTCGCTTGTATGCACTCGACTCTCCTCTTTCCACCACTCTCCCTAATTTGCTCAACAGTTAAGTCTGTTGTTCATAAAAAACTACGAGGAAAATACGGAACCGGAGGGGCTCGTGACCGGTGTTGCTCGCTGAGGGAACCGTGTGTGAGCGAAGTCTAATATAATATCCGATTCGTCCTTTGGGCGTTTCTTTCTGCTTAATGACGAAAGGTGGGAAAGTAGCTGTGACTAAGGGCTCAGCACAGAGTGATGGTGCTGGTGAGGGAGGGATGAGTAAGGCCAAGTCATCCACTACGTTCGTCGCCACTGGCGGTGGTTCTTTGCCTGCCTGGGCGCTAAAGGCTGTAAGCACGGTTGTGAGTGCAGTGATTCTTATATACTCTGTCCATCGTGC
>NW_027124409.1:0-2909 GCF_001457755.1 Trypanosoma equiperdum
AACGCTATTTTGGGCCATTTTATACGCTTTAAAATGTTGAGTTACAGTTTCTGTCTTACAATTATTCGAATTATCAATGTATGTTAATTATTTTTTATATCAAAGTTATTCATTCATCGCATTCGATGCCGCTAAAGCACTTCACAAACAAGCCCTTTTGTAATAACTGCTGCAAGGTAGTTACGTGTTATACTGCATTCTTTGTACTTGACGCTTATTGCTGAGTTAAACGATTTTAAGTGCATATATGGGTTTGCAGAAACTGATGCTAGTAACATATGAAGCCAAGCGCAACAGAGAGTATCATCATGCGTCCGCTATGCCACGCACCATTACCGCTTCGTGTAGTGCCTTCTGCGGACTCCCACCCATCTACAATGTCTGCGGCCACCGCCACTGCATCGCTTTGACCTGACCCCGAACTCACCCCCTGTGGCGACGGCCGCGTCACGTGCCCACGGTTGTGAGCTGTTACAAGTTGCGTTGAAACAACCCTTCCTCCTTTCCCACCTTCTCTGCGGTTGTTTTCCACGCCTTCTTGCTTTAAAACTCCCAATTTTTGTTCTTCTTGGCTCACTTTCTGTTCGCCGTAGTCAGATGCCTGGTGCACCGCCGACTCCAAGACTGGGAAGCCTTCAGATGGCTGCGAAGTTTCACTTCCCCTTCCGCTGCTATCTTGACGATCACCTGGTTTTACATTCACTTCAGAAGAGTGATTCTCAACATTGGAAGCCGGACGGTTAGTTCCACTGTCAGTGGTTGGACTCGATTCAGCACTCCCCTGTGTTTCTTTCGTTAAAGTGGTAACCGTGGCCGCATCTGGTGGGAGGCTGTTACGAGCTGAGGGAGTTGGAACGGACCGCTGGTTCACACCGTTCTGCCGTGCTGCGCCGATGCCCTGAGGCCAGCAGTGGTACTTATTGAATGTGTCCCAGTACCCCTCGCATCTCTGGCTCTCGCTTGTCGTTTGCATTGAAGCTTCCGATTTAATCAATAGCGCCAATAATATAAGCGCCAAAAACAGTGTTTGTATAAACATGAACATCGTTTTCTTTCAGGGATGGAGCTACACAAATTATACGAAACACTACTAAGAAACAAAAAAATGGTCAATACGTATAATATGATGTATGGTAAGCTATTATTATAAATTCAAAGTTAGAGTGAATATGAAAACTTAAATACCATAAGCCATTCCAATTACTTCTTCCCGTTAAAAAGCGTTTGAAACGCCACAAGGGTTTTTTATCGCTTCCAATACCTTTTCACCATATTTTTCTGATATGATTTAGCAACATTAATGCATTCAAGCGCTTCCCTCACCCGTAGTTCTTTTGATCACCCTCAGACGCCTCACATAATTCCTCATTTTCCATATTCTCTGATGGTCAGGGAAACAATAAACAAAATTAGCTCAGATAATATGTCTTTTGGTGGCTTCACTTTCCTACCATCAAATGAAAAAACATACATATATTTCTTTTAGTAATTTTTTTTGATACTTGATCTGACGTTATTGGTCCTTTTGTTAGCACTTCCATTATTATCTGTAGGCGGTTCCCCGCTTCTACAACACGTTTTGACATTACTGTAGTTTCGACGGTTTGCTGTATACATAACTATCCTTTCGCTTTCTTTACCCAAACGCTCATATCAAGTTTCCAAAATTAGGACGCCACACTTCGGTCCCATACTTCAATTGACTCAATTATAATCGTAGTAATGTTCAGGGTTTGTGTGCACGTAGTGCGGTTCGTTTAGCCTCTTTGCTTTTCCAGATTTCACAGCAACAACTTCAACGCCTCTATTTATTTCAACTTGAAATGGTCACGAATTTTATTCACTATTTATTTTCGTTTCTCTTCCTGTTGCTTTTCCTGTCCTCAACTTTCATTGCTCCCCATAGGTGTGAGTGGGTCATTTTCACAGCATTGAAGTTAACCACCTCAGTTAAATTCTCAAGTAGAAAAACACATTGCCTCTCCGTTCCTTCCATCTCGTTTTCTGGTTTTATGCACTAGTGTTTTTTTCTTCATTGACCTTAAAAATTAAAAATATGTGTATTAATGATGGAATGGCTTATAAAGCCACAAAAGAATATCCATAGAGACTGTGAAATTATTTTGGCGAAACTCCTTTGTTCTTCTGGTGGTCTTGTCATAGTTCCAGTGGTTTCTGCAGTACTGGTACTTGTAGTTGTTCGTGCATTTGGGTTTCCATTTTTTTGTGGTTCGTCTGATCCTTTGGCTGGTGAGTTTTCCCTCGTGCTTGGTTTTGTATTTGTGTTGGTGTCCGTGGTTGGTTTTGTGGTTGTAGTAGCGGCTGTGTCGGTGTCTGCGTTTGCATTTTTTCTCATTTCTTCGACCCTCTCCACCAGGTCTTCGAGTTCACTGAGCCATTTGATACCGATTGTACTTTCCTTGTCGGATCCTTCCGGATACATCACACAAATGCCATTGGTTTCTGACTCCTGTCCATCGCAGACACTCAACACCTTATCCTTGTTCCCTCCATAAGTGTAGTATCCATGCCCGCCCGAGCGTTTACGCTCTTTTATACCCGTCTCAAACGTTATTCGCATGCCTTGAAACTCAGTTCGTGTTGGTGGGACACCGCTGCGTCCACTTGCACACTTATTTTGTAGTTCGCTCCATGTATTTTTGTGGTTGGTTGAGCTTCCCCATGTTTGAGAGTTATATCGTTTGTTGTTTCCAGTGTAACAGAGGTCCCCGGGTGGTGACGTTCCGTCTCTTCCTTCACACAAACAAAGAAGATCTTTTACAAGTGTCACCCCTGCTAGGGCGACTCGTCCACCACTGTCCTGTCCGCAATCCAATTCTCTGTAAACTCCCCAATTCATTTTACTTACATCATCAACATTTGCCCCAAACAATATATCATTAACCTTT
>NW_027124409.1:2919-3357 GCF_001457755.1 Trypanosoma equiperdum
CCTGACTTTCCTTTTATCTCTAGTGACGAGTTTATTTGTTGTGTTAAACTAACAAATCCACATAACGTTTTATACTCCTCTTCATTAACGATGCTTCCTCCTGCAGCAGTCGCAAGAGCCAAAGACATACCCACAATTAATCCCAGTGACTCCTTCCACATTTTCATTAACATTCCTTCAATTACCTTCCTTAAAGGAGAACACAAACAACGAAAAAACAAGTCATATGCCTCCAGCTTCACTTTCAAATAAACTGTGTAACCCACTCAGCAACACTTTTACCTGGAAAACCTCCTTTTATTTTCGGTGCACTAAACTGAATTGAATTGAGGAGAACTGCATCTCTTGAGGAGTATGTGTCCCATTTCCTTTTTTTTTCGGTATTACATACAGTGGGAAATACGCCATTAACACGTTAATGCACATACACCAAACATA
>NW_027124409.1:3367-4021 GCF_001457755.1 Trypanosoma equiperdum
GCCGACTTTCCTTTCAACTGTAGTGACGAGTTTATTCGTTGTGTTAAACTAACAAATCCACATAACGTTTTGAACTCCTCTTCATTAACGATGGTTCCTCCTGCAGTAGTTGCAAGAGCCAAAGACACACCCACAATTAATCCCAGTGACTCCTTCCACATTTTCATTAACATTCCTTCAATTACCTTCCTTAAAGGAGAACACAAACAACGAAAAAAAACCATATGCCTCCATCTTCATTCCCAAATAAATCGTACACGTAACCCAATCAATAACACTTTTACCTGGAAAACCTCCTTTTATTTTCGGTGCACTGAATTGAATTGAAGGGAACTGCATCTCTTGCGGAGCATGTGTCCCGTTTCCTTTTTTAAGCATCATAAAGGATGGGAGATACGCAATTAACACGTTAATGCACATACACCAAACATAATCCTCTTTCCATTACCTCTGCTAATACCCTTCAAGCAAAGGCAAGAAAAAACTTGCTATTCTAACACAATAATTAACTATATCTGTCTTGATAGCACCTTACACGTGAATACTAGAAGCTGAATAATCATGCATTATTATCCTCACTCTCCGGAGAGCAGTAAAAAGGGCCATCAAAAGAACTCAAAGGTAGAAACCCGAATAGTCAAGCGTTAGAATTTT
>NW_027124409.1:4031-4342 GCF_001457755.1 Trypanosoma equiperdum
CTCCATTGCCTCTGCTAATACCCTTCAAGCAAAGGCAAGAGAAAATAGCACGCTATTCTAACACAGCAATTAACTATATCTGTCGTGATAGCACATTACACGTAAATACTAAAGCTGAGTCATCATGCATTCTTATCTTCATTCTCCGGAGATCAGTAAAAATGACCATCAAAAGAATGAAAAGATAGAAACCCGAATAGTCAAGCGTTAGAATTTTCGATTACTCCTCAAAAGTTGTGCTAACAGCACTCAGACTTACACAACAACATCGTAGCCTATAGGTCACACACCCTGATAAAATTAAGGCATCT
>NW_027124409.1:4352-4769 GCF_001457755.1 Trypanosoma equiperdum
TATTTGGGTTTGAAATGTTCATATCGTAGCCTTTAGGATGCGGCCCATACCGCGGTGGTTACAACATTCAAAAGTCCTGGGAGACTTAACGAGTTGGCACAAAAAAAGTCAACCGAACCATACGCATCGCCACTGGAAGCGGAGGCAATAGGCGGAGCGTACACGCAGCTCAAAAAGCATGAAATTTCTTAACCTCATATGGTCGTCGCGGACGTTTCTCGTGCTAACAGCACAGAGCACTCCAGGGAAACCAGAGGCCACAAGACACGTTTGCAGTATATAATCAAAGCGATAATAGCAAACGTGCTTGGGCACTCAGATCTTGCTAAGGCATACACAGAACACTTACTGGTACTCCGTACCGAGCCAACTACCGAAGCGCGCTGAAAACGTCTCACCAGAAACAGGAAGCCCGGA
>NW_027124409.1:4779-4956 GCF_001457755.1 Trypanosoma equiperdum
AGCAATATGCAGAGCGTACACGCTGTTTGAAAAGCACGAAATTTCCTAACCTCATATGGTCGTCGCGGACGTTTATCGTGGAAACAGTGCGGATTACCCTCCGGAAACCAGAGGTCACAAGGTCCGATTGCTGTTGGCGACCAAAAATAGCAAACGTGCTTGGGCACTCAGATCTTG
>NW_027124409.1:4966-5840 GCF_001457755.1 Trypanosoma equiperdum
GACACTTACTGGTACTCCGTACCGAGCGGCAACCACCAAAGCGCGCCGAAAACGTCTCACCAGAAACAGGAAGCCCGGAATACGTAGAGTAACAATAACATCAACAAGCACTTCAATACCGCCTAGCCAATTAAAGTTTCATCAAAGTATTTGGCGAATACGGAATAATAGCGGCCAACGCCCATATTATATCGTGCATCACACATGGGTAGTTTATATCAGAGCACTGCCCAGGATGGAATAGGCCTTTCAACAGTAATTTCCATACCCACCAAAACCAGAATTTGAGCCACCGTCCCGGAGGGTTAGTGAGGTAGGAGGGTGGTCTAACGTTGGGCAACCGCGCGATACACCATTATTGGATCTCATTCGACCCGCCGTCACGCATACCGCATGACACAACGCACACGACGCCGGCGAGATCAACGTAAGTGAAGAGGATAGCTGAAAAATATGGGTCTTATTCCAAAAAACGAAGTTCACCATGAGCTGGAGATGGGAAGCAAGAGAGAGGCTACCGCGTGTATGGTAAGCTCAATCCGCCGTAGCGAGTGAATGAATCAACGTACGGAGAAGCGGACCCATTGGAACCAGGTACGCACCCTTTTAGCTGAAGAAATCCAACACTACCAGTTTCCCGCTTTGGATACCAACACCAAATTTAACAAGCCCAAGAGATTGCGTCTCTCATAATTACGCGAGAGCTTACAACAAACCCTTCCTTCAGAGTCACCGCCGACGAATTAGCAGCACTACGCACCTTCAACGGAATCGAATTCCGCATGACGAGATATCACCCCATGGTGGGTCTTGAGCTGATTCTGATGGCGTTTAGAAGCGGTTTCCAAAAACACCTGCAACGTGTGAAAGAGAA
>NW_027124409.1:5850-7765 GCF_001457755.1 Trypanosoma equiperdum
AACCCCATGGTGGGTATTGAGCTGATTCTGATGGCGCTTAGAAGCGGCTTCCAAAAACACCTGCAACGTGTGAAAGAGAAAAGAAGGACGCTTCCACCATCGCCTATCTGCAGCTGATGCATCCCATTCTCAGATTTGGGTTGCCTCTGATCTTCTCAAAAATCACGACCATGAGAGCTGCCGCAACTTTATCATCGAAGGCTGGTCGAATTGCTTTGAATTCGCAACGATCCTATTGGTGCGGGCAGCAACAGGAAGAAGGGTCAATTTAAGAAATTTGGAGAGTCCCTAATACCTTTCGATAAAACTAAGGCAAACATAAGTGCCTACATACGCTAGTTCACGGTACGACCATGAACAAGAGGAACATCTCGGCAAAGGAATCGCCGAGTGGGGCCGATACAAATTAAATACATGAGACAATTCCGCAAACGCCGAAGGCAACAATCACGAGCGCCGAGATGCCAAAACTTGAATCTTACGCGAGGTCGCAGCAGAACGGTCTTTCCTCAAAGGGGAGGAAGCGACAGCACCAATAGAGCGGCACTCGCGTGTCTAAATAATGAGGGCCCAGCGCCAGCCAAGTGGTCGCTTAAGAAATATCCTGCTCATTGTACCAAGTGTGGAAAAGAGGCACGAATTTTGCTAGTCGTTGGTGTGATAAAATGGACCGGGAGTTCTTGTCGCCTCTCGAGTGCGTACAAAAAAAAAAAAATTGCCCACCGAAACGGAGTCGTGGACATAATGAAATCCGAAATGTTGTCGGAAAGGGGGCCGTAAGGCATTGATATTCCGAGAAATCAACACAGTCGGCGGATCCATCAACTTCGTTTAGCCCACTTTTGATAAAGTTCAGCAATGGAACCAATAAAACGATTGGGAAACTGTCCAAAGCGCCAACATCATAAATGCAGATGGTAGCCAACAGGAGTGTTTTTCTACCACTATGCGATGACACCCTCCTTTGCGCGTTGCAGAAATAAATGGGAAGCCGGTGTGTCGATTGCGTTGAGGAATCGTCGACGGCTTTCCGAAGTTTATATCCATCTCGCCACTGAGGAGTTGAGGGATCCGTTGGAAGCCGGTTCGAAGTTATTTTGTTGCGGTTCAACGATGACGCGGAGCTCAGCGACGTTGGGAGATTTAAAAAAAAAAAACGTGCGCCCACCATTTCCACATTGCTGCAGTCTTCTTATTCTCCTATTATATTTGTTACAGCTACATTTACCAGCGCAATGACGTAATACTTTTTGATATTATCGCCCCCGACACTTCAGTAAACACAAACAAATAATCACCAAAACATCAACTCCCCAAACTTCTCTTTTTTTTTTTGGCCAACACCGCATAATAGCGGTCAGGGAATCATGTCGAACTCTTCGGAATATCCAACGTTGCAACATCACGGCAAACACTTCCGCACACAACAGCTCCGCCGTAACTGTCAGCCCGCCCGTGTGCATTTGACTCCTTTCATGCAAGGCGATATATGGAAGTAACGTTGTGTTCCCGCCACCAGGAGTTTTTTTTTCTTCTTTTTCTCATATAAAAAATAAAAATCTGGTCTTAACTCCTTCCGCAGGTTACTTCACCTCACTGTGTTCATTGGATTTTATTTTATCTTATTTATTTTTTTTGCCTTTACCTTTTCCCATGTCCACATTCCCACTTTACCGCCAGATGAGACAACATTAGCTTCATTTAACCTCCGCATGATTAACAAATAACACACACACACACAAAAAAAAAAAGGAAAGATAACCCGATAAAACCGATGTCGTACACCAATAATTTAATAAATGCAAAGAGGAATTTAAAGTAAACTGGGACAAATCGCCATCAGATTATTGCATCATTTCCCACCTTCCAACTCGAACCCGCTGTTCTGAACTAAGTTTTTAATAATAATAATAAT
>NW_027124409.1:7776-8679 GCF_001457755.1 Trypanosoma equiperdum
GTAAAAACGCACCATTTCTATAAATTGAGCCCCTTCCCGTACGTGTTTTTCTCCTTTTTTTTTGCAAAATATTTACCATCATTAAAAAGGAGATGAGAACAGTACAAAATAGAAAGTTTTTTTTAAAAAAAATGAGCATAAACGAACATAATTCCCACTTAAATTATTATACATAATTCCACCCCTTTCCCTAAAATGGAATGATTAATATTTATATTTACCTCCGCTTCGTGTATAAATTAAGAACTTATTTCAATTATTTTTTTTTTTCAGCGGCATTTTTTTTTTTTTTTAGTTACCGAATAAAACATGCGCTTCATGACACGTTGTTTTGTTACCTTCATTCAACTTATTAGTGATTTTCGAGATGTCCTTTATTTATTTCTGCCATATAATTTGAAGGTTTCTTTACAAAATTAAATATACACATGCAAATCACAATTCCACTGATAAGACAACAGTTGTAATGTAAAATTAATGACTCCTAATGATGCCCCCTTTTCTTTTCTTTTCTTTTTTTTTCCAAATACATATTTTAATAAATAAATAAATTAATTTACTTATTTATATGTTTTACATACGCATATGTATTCATATTCATTTGTGGCTTGTCATAAAAAACCCGCTCCTCCCTTCTAATAAACTATATAAAATATAAAATTAACTTGACTTAAATAAACTTAATCTAAACTATTCCTTGACTCATCACACATCTCATTACCCTTTTTTAAAAAAAATATAAATAAATATATATATATATATTGATTCCTGTGTGTGTGTGTGTGTGTGTGTGTGTGTGTGTGTAATTAAATAAGAAAAGAAACGAAAAGGAAAAAGGAAAAAAAGGGAAAAGGAAAATTGATTTAAAATACCGAATGAAATAATAGCAATAATAATAATAAT
>NW_027124409.1:8708-9059 GCF_001457755.1 Trypanosoma equiperdum
TCAGTTGGGGGTGAAGGGACAGTTACAAAAAAATACTAAAAAAAAACATTTTTTTATATGAAATTATAATGACACCCTCCCATAAGTTTTCCTTATTCTTTTTTTTCCCCCCCTTTTATGCGCTCACACGATAATACACAACGTAACGTCAGTACTTAAATGTTGGCATCCGTTTGAAAGCACAAAATAAGAGGTTTAAAAGAAAATTATTATTTTTTTTTTTTAAAAAAGAAAAGAATGAAAAAATAATTAAAAAAATAATAAAAGGAAAGGAAAGTAGGGAAGGAAAAAAAAAGAAGAAAGGGATGGAAAGATGGGTGTTGAAGTGACGCTAAAGAAAAGAAAAGAAAA
>NW_027124409.1:9070-9624 GCF_001457755.1 Trypanosoma equiperdum
AATAGAAATAACTGAAAGAAAAAAAAAAGTGGATGCGTGAGAGAGAGTGCGTGTGCGTGTGTGTGTACGTTGGGTTCCTCACGACTAAAATTAGGAAAAGGGAAACAAATAAATAAATAAATAAATATAAATGTTTCGTTCATATTTAAATTTACCATGTTCGTTACGCCTTCCTATTTCAGTTCATTTATCTTTTCATTCATTTCTTTATATATTTTCATTTACAATAATAATAATAATAAATGAATGTTTTTTTTTATTTTATTTTATTATCTTTATTTTTATTATTTTCTGTTTTGTCACGTTCTTTTATTTTTTTTCTTTCTTTCTTTCCTTCTTTCCTTTTTGTTTTTGTTTTGTTAAACAAAAATTTAACACTCCTGCACCGTTCCTTCATTCCGATTCCGTCCCGTTCACACACTTTTTCCGTTTATTTTTTGATATTATTTTTTCTTATTATTTTTTTTTGTAATTTATTTTCCTCATTTATCCAACGGGATCATTTCCCGCCCCTTTCGTTTCATTTTTAGCATTAAAAAAAAAAAAAATAAAAA
>NW_027124409.1:9634-10243 GCF_001457755.1 Trypanosoma equiperdum
AAATAAATCGAACCGAAGAGATGAGGCAACAAAATCACAAAAAGAACAAACAAACAAACAAACAAAAAGGCAAGGAAATAAAAATAAAAGTAAGGAAGACAAGAGGGATGATTATTATTTAAATAAAATAATTTTTTTTATTAAAAAAAAAAGGTATTGTTCCACACAGCTTTTGGAAAGTTTTTACGCGGAAATAATACGTAAAAACATGGAAACACGAAAAAAAAAACAAGAAAAATAACATAACATAAAATAATAT
The DNA here is from genome assembly GCF_001457755.1 of Trypanosoma equiperdum. NCBI lineage: Eukaryota > Euglenozoa > Kinetoplastea > Trypanosomatida > Trypanosomatidae > Trypanosoma > Trypanosoma equiperdum. Next base: position 9,894 of record NW_027124409.1, read on the forward strand.
ATAAAATAATAAATCAGTGCACAGGCTTACGTCATGCAACTGAAGAAAGAGAAACAAAGAGGAAAACATAAATAAACAAAAAAATATTACATTTTTAATGTTTGAAAAAAAAAAATGTAAATGTAAATGTAAAATTAACAGATTTGCCGCACTTCGTGATGTTTACACACATAAATAAAAGCGGATGGGACGGATTGTGCATATGTTGGATCACCACGTGTGTTACGTTGAAGTTAGTTCATTAATTAAAATTATTAATCATTTAAAAGGAGAAAGAGAATTAATTTTTTTAAAATAAAAATAAAAAAATAAAAAGACAAAATAAAATAAACAAAACAAACAAACAAACA
>NW_027124409.1:10322-10588 GCF_001457755.1 Trypanosoma equiperdum
AAAGAGAATTAATTTTTTAAAAATAAAAATAAATAAAAATAAATAAAAATAAAATAAAATAAACAAAACAAACAAACAAACAGGAGGGATTGTACCGTTACTTGTTGATAACCATAGTAACAATAATATTAATAATAATATTAATAATTGTTTAACCATAGTTACTAATAATTGTTAATAAAGGCAGGGCTGGCGGTAACGAGTAAATGAATGAATGGAGATTGCAAAAAATTTGAGAGGTGCGCACATTTGTAGGCGGGGGGGGG
>NW_027124409.1:10598-10698 GCF_001457755.1 Trypanosoma equiperdum
TTCCCTCTTTTGTTTTTTTTATTTATTATTCATTCTTTGTCTTCTTCCCTCTCTCTATCTCTCTCTCTCTCTCTGCACACACACACACAAAAAAAAAAAA
>NW_027124409.1:10708-15428 GCF_001457755.1 Trypanosoma equiperdum
AAAACAAAAAGTGACCCGTCCCCTCATCGTTAATTTTACTCCACCGTTTTCTTCCTTCCGCTCCTCAAATACTCGCGTTACACCGATTAAATTTTTTTTTCCTACCCTTTTTCTTTTTTTAAAAAAAAAAAACTCTCTTCCAGTTTCTTTCTCCTTCTTTCTTTCTTTCTTCTTGTCGTTTCCCTTTGTTAGCCGCTACCCTATACAACTTCTTAATCCGTCTTCCTTTTTTTCTATTTTTTCTTTTTTTAAAAAAAAAATAAGAAAAACCTTTTAACCAATTCAATAAACGTTTTGCTCTCATTTATTTTTTATTTTATGCCTTTTTTTTTCTTTTTCATTCGTTCATTCATTCTTTCATTTATTCATTTATTACCTCCTCTTAGGGACAGTTATGATTCTGGAAGAGCCGTCATAACCGCCAAAGCCAACATGGAGCCGGCAAAGAGGCCGAGTAAAAGGGCCAAATTCCCACAAATGGCGGCAAGGGAGCGTTGACCCGCAGTTGTTAAAGAGCCGGTACGTGGCGCATAAATCATAGACATACCACCAAAATAACCATTTGTGAGACCCCAAAGAAGACAAAGAATATAAGGGAGTGCGGAACCGGGAATGATGCCGCGCACGCACAACACAAGCAGTGGAATGATCAACAAACGAGCGAACGTTCCGATAAGGACCACGATGGGCGATGGGCGCAGCTGCTTGAACTGAAGTACGAGGCGGGAGAGAAAGTCACCGAAGTTAAACATAGCGGCGGTGAGAGTTATGTACCATCCATCTTTCACTTCAACGGCGAAAAATACACCGGGGAAGACGAGGAGGGTAGCAAAAAATACGAAGAAACACGAGACCAACATGGGCCAAATGCGCTTCACCACAAACCACAAATTAGCATCGAGCATTTGTTGTGCGTTGGTGGTGCCATCAACCTGATCGGTATCCTTCATCTTGTCCGGATCTTCGCTGACGTTCAGGACATTCATCTTGGAAGTTGACTTCTCCACCCGTTCGCCCTCCTCTCCGGCATTAGCTTCTTGGTCTGTAATGGTCTCTTGAACAGGTTCGTTACTTTCCACTGCGCTCTCTTTCGCTGCAGCATGCCTAAACTCAGCGGCGTATTTTATCGCATAAGGATTCTTCGTTAGCAGAGCCAAAAGAACACAGGCGATCACCTGAATAAATATGACAATACCAAAGTATATCCTCGACTGAGTTAACATGCTCTCGAAGCTATCATCCATCGAAGCTTTAATAATGATAGACATGAGGGAAGTAATGAGCCCGGAAACACCAAGACCCCACACAATAGCCCCATAAAACCTCGTTGGAAACGGTCCTACCAGTGCCGCATTACTCGAGTCGCAAAGTGTTTTGGAAACACCACCAACCAAAGCAATAATTATAATAGTTGCTTTGGCGCCTGCTTCACTGGTATGGCACACGGTGATAAGTATAAGCGCAATAAGTTCTACAAGAGGAATAGTGAGGCCAAAGATAAGCCGGATCCGGATGGGGATTCGCCTTCCAACATTCGTCAGCATAAAAGTTTCCAGAAGCACCTGAGCACTAAACACTGCGGCGTTGTAGTACGTGAGTATGTTGTTCCAGAAATTCTCATTCTCTGTTTGAGCGTCCGAGCTGCCTTGTGCATACTTGTAGTATTCCGTAAAGAAGGCTGGTATGGAGTAAATGGCATTTGTCACCATCATCACCGACATCCCAAAAAAGATGAAGGTGACATAGACGACGAACTCAGAAAACGACTCAAACCCGAGCATGATTCTTGCTTAAATGACTCAGCTAGATGGTGAAGCGCACCCCTACAAATAGCATAAGACAACATAAACATAAAAGCAAAACAAATAATTAAAAAAAAAAGTGGAAACATAACAACGTCAATAGGCAACAAGAGTGTGAGATTAGTACAATATCCATTATGCACATGATTCCGTAAGGAAATGATATGACAAGCAAAACACACCAAAAACTCAAGCACACACAAACACACAGGCAGACACATGCATATATATATATATATATAAACAAACACTAGACAAAGGGGATACACAAAGAGGAGTACCAATTGTACTCACACGCACACGCATCGTGGAACCAAGTGCATAAAAACATTATCCTTTCCATTCACTGGGCTCATCCCCCCCGCCCCATTTTCCCCCCCCCCCCTAAAAGAGGGGAAAATAAAAGGAAAAAAGAAAACGATGAAAGGAACTTCAATAAAACCCACGAAGAACACGCAGTGGAAGATGAATGAGGTTTACTGCCGAACTGTTCTCTCGTTGTAAATATACCAAAACGCTCAAGCACTTTCGTCAGTTTGGCACCGCAGTAATAATGCGCGCAACGCAAGTAGAGAATAGTAAACAAAAAAAAAGAAGGACAAATGGAAAAAAAAAGAGGGAAAAACACACCCAACAAAAAGAGAGAGAGAGAAAAAAAAGAGAAAGGAACAACTAACACTCTTCTGATTTCAAAATGGACGTAGACAAGAGATGTGAAAGATACCTTTTAAAGGGCAGAACCCAAAACGAAACAAAACAACAGAGAAACAAACAAATGAATACTAAGGGACTGACCCTTGCGTTCTTGTGCCTACTTGGCACGTAGGTGCTGTTCAATCCACTCCAATTGCTCATCATCCAAACTATCCGCGTACGCACTGCTGCTCATTTCCCATGAACCATCATCATTATCATAAGCAAAATGACCGTGATCTGCGCTGTATTCGCTTTGAGACGCCAACACGGAGGAGAATTCATCTCCTTGTGCGTCTATATTGAGAGAGGATGAAGATGGCATGCGGTGACGTAGCAGGCGACGCGTTGCTACGGAGGGACCATTCACATCCCAATAACCCCCTGCGCAGTGGAAAAGTTCAACATTACTTGCACCTGCGTTGGATGAACCAAAGATACATTCCTGCCATTCCTGTCCAACAGATGCGGCATCTTCCTCTTCTTCACCCATCTGAAGCATATGGAGCATTTTTGCCTCATCTTGGGCTTCCGCGTCGGTGAATGGAATGCGCAGGTGTCGAATACCATCACCTTCACAACTATCTTCAACCCCTTCGGTTGTGTAGGGAATATCTTCAACACTGTCATCTTTCCCATCGCCGCATTGAACACACTGCTGGCAGCGTAACGTATCAAAGGTTGGCGACGATGTAACTGGTTTAACTGAAGCAGGGATTATAGAACTGGTACTGCCAACTTTCGGCGTATCTGGGGACAAGCAACTCTCAGAGGTGGCAAGAGCCCCACCACCTCTGAATCCTGGTGGATGATACACCATTCCACCTCTTAATACAAGTGGAGTGCATGGAAACTCCAGTGAATGCGATTGTGCTCTCACATCCTCAACACTGCATGGGCTAACAATGCTGTCAATATACCGCTTTGATCCTTCGCAGGGAAACAAAGGAACACCATGTTCACACGTTGCTTGTGCCAAAGCGGGTGACTGAGGAGCAGTTCGCGAGAGAGGAAGAAAAGGTGCCGCATGTACGGACAGCCCTTTCCGACTCATTTCTGTTCGTAGAACCTCCCTATCGTCACCACTTCCAGGGCCGCTCGTTACACTTTGCGTTGTGATACCGCCATGTAGCCCAGTGGCTTGAAGAATCTGCGTAGGAGATAACAACGTACTAAACGCAGAAGCGCTCAGCGAGGAGGCCGGGGCGGCTTCTTCCGTTTCCTTCACTTCCTTAGCTGAACTCGAGAGGTCATCTGGCTTGAGTTGCTGAAGTGAGTTGAGTCTCCGTGTGGGCGTGAGTGGAACGTTACTTCTTTCCTTACTGACAGCAGCGGATTCACAATAAGGTGGGGATGCGAGACACACTGCGGCGGAAGTGTCGCTGGTGCTGATTTCAGTTGATTTACTGATATCCAAAGGGTTTCCTCGACTTGCACGCGTTGCAGCGCGCTTTTGCGTTGATTTCGGTGCCGAATTCCCTGCACGGCCTTGTTTACCTTTTGAAGCAGCTGCTAATGAACGTGACTGCCGGTGTTGGGGACGTCGGGCGGCTGGTCCTGAGCGTGGGTTTGCTTGTGTTTGAACCTTTGTTTGGCAATAAGGCGTCTTGTGTGTGGTTGTCGGTTGGTTCATTTTTTCAGTGGCGAAATAATACAATGATGATTCCGTGAAATCTATTTCTCTCCCACACACGCTAACTTTTGTCCGTCTTTTTTTTTTCTTTTTACCTTTTGTCCAACGCCCAAAGCGCCTTTGGATTCTTCACTGCAACACCTCCCCCAATAGGGAAATGTGCGGATATATATATATATATATATATGAGTGTGGTAAAAGTGATCGGATGGGTCCTTTTTTTCCTTTTTTTTTTGTGAAGAAACGAGGTCAACAATATTCAAATTCCTTTTATTTCTTCTTCTTTTCTCCTCCCCTCCCCTTCCAGCTTCCTTCAGATGAATGGTTAAAAAGAAGAGGACTGCCTGTTGTTTCAGTTTTTCCTTCACTTCACTTCACTTCACCAGGTGAACACCGTCTTTTGGGTGCCTTTTTTTTTCCCTTCTTCTTTTTGTTGTTGTTCGTGTTTGTGATGTTGGCTGTTTGCCGCCGCAACGGCTTGCGCTAAACCGTGGCTTTACTAATAAAGAAATTATAGAAAAGTGAAGACGATGGTATCAGCACGGAAAATATATATTTAAAAATAAATAAATATAAATATATATATATATAT
>NW_027124409.1:15469-16684 GCF_001457755.1 Trypanosoma equiperdum
GAAGGGAGAGGCACACACACAGAGAAAGAGAGAGAAAAAAAAAAGAAAAAAGAAAAAAAGAAAAAATAAAAAGAAGGAGGGGAAAAATACGAAGCAAAATTAAAAAGATGCAATGGTGACGCTTGTATGCGTTGTCACTGGAAACAACAACAACAACAACAACAACAACAACAACAACATAAACTGTTGTGGTAATAATAGCAGTGTATCAGGGCAAAGTAATTCATTTTTCTTTCTTTTTTTTTTAATTATTATTATATATTATTATTTCTCTCCCTAAAAGGGAAAAATAATAATAATAATAAAAAGAGAAAATGTTCAAATTTCTTTGCTTAGAAACGCGATTCAACAGACGATGGCGCACGAGAACATGCACATCGGCACAAACACAAATATAGCGCACAAGAGCCACGACAAAAAAGAAAAAAAACGGACAACGAAAGACAACAGCCAAAAAAGTAAAAAAAAAAAGATAGCGACCGAGATCACTAAATTATGTGCACTCCGGCTTTCAACGTGACCACTGCAGCTGACGTCGCTAAGTGCTGTAAAAAAAAAAAAAAGCGGGTTGGCGATTACTGATGCAAATGAAAACCCCCCCTTTAAAAAAAAAAAAACAAAATAAACACGCAAAAACCGTCATCATTACTAAATCCATCATCACCACCAATCTTCTAACGTCGAAAAATAAAATAAAATAGAAAAGAGATATCTATCCATCATATGATTCTTCTCGACAACGTTTTTCATTCATTCATTCTTTCTTTTCCTTTTCTTTTCCTTTTCTTCTCTCCCTCCCATCACCCATCTTTATTTATTTTATTTTATTTTATTTCTTGTTTCATTTCTTTCTTTCATTCTCCACGTACCTATTGAAGGTACAGCATGTAATGGTGTTTTTTTTTTTTTAAAATAAAGCAACAAAAATAAACGTCCACAGATTTTTTTCTTTCTTTTTTTTTTTTGACTGAGTGGTGCCGTAACGGTGTGTTTCACTTTTATATATTTTTATTCCTTCGAATTTTTATTGTAATTACAAGTTGCAACCAACTGAGACGCACCTCCCACAAATTCATCACGGGTAACGTCATTCCTTTTATATATATAAATATATAAATCCTTCTCATTCAAAGCCATGCAAAACAACAACAACAACACAACAAAAAACAAAGAAAAATTGTTGTAACAATAATAATAATAATAACAATAATAATA
>NW_027124409.1:16694-19920 GCF_001457755.1 Trypanosoma equiperdum
AAATGGTAAACCAAAAATATTGAACCCGTAGAAGAAAAGCAAATAAAAAAAACACACACACAAACACATATGGAGACACACGCAAAGCAAAAGCAGATATGACAATAACACAACAACAAAATGTCGTGTGCTTTTCGTGTTAAATAAAATTCATGGCATGCAACAGTCCTCACGGAACAAAAGAAAAAAAAGAACAAAAAAGAAAAGAAAAGAAACACCGGTAAAATAATATCAAACCAAAAATAAAAAATTAATGGCAACATTTTCAGTCGCTGGTTTTGTCGTCTTTTATTTTATTTTATTTTCCTTTTCTCTTTTATTTTCCTTCTGTTCATTGTGTTTCTCTTTTTTGTTTCTTTTTTTTTTTTTACCTTCAGGCCTTCTGTATATATATAAATATCCTTCGTGAATCCTTCAGGGTGTCTCCATTATTTATTTTCCCCATTTGTTTCTTTGTTAGATGGTGTGAAGGACGTTAGGGACGTAATAAAAATCATAAATTCTAAAAAAAGAAAATTGAAAATTCACAACACTTGCGTAGCGAATACTCTTGTCTTCGTTATCCCACAACAATAACAAAAAAAACGATCAATAAATAAATAAGCAAAACAAATCTTCATCTTCCTCTCGTGCACTTACGCGATTGACCCTTGAAGAAAACAAGAAAGAAACCGAAAAAAAAAAACAAACTAGTCATATGATTCTTCATGGATACCCTTCATATACATATACATGTAAATACATACATTCCTTTTCCTTTTTTCCCCCCACCCCACCTCTTTTTCCCCTTCTCTCACTGTTGTGAGCTTTTATTATTATTACTATTATTATTATTATTACTGTTATTATTATTTTCCTTCATCGGCTTTACACAATCAAAAACTTATAATCGACTTCAAGGCCTTTTTAAATTCCCCATCATCACTTGTTGCATTGTACTTTTAATCGTATCTTCCATCTCTACAACTCTGCTTGTATCCGAACGTTTGTATACATCTCTCCCTCTATATATTTATTTATTTATTTGGATTGTGATTAAAATAAAGACAAGGTAAAAAAGGCGAAAAAAAAACAACAACAAAAAAAAACAAAAAAGAGAAACATTCCTCCCTCCCACCCACCCACTCACTCACCACGTCATTGATATGACATTTTGTTTTTGTTTTTGTTTACAACGACTCCCGAAGCTCTGCAACAATCGCTTTCGCCTCCTCATCGGAAGGACTTTCCTTAAGGGCGGCTTCTGCCACTTCTAACGCCTCTTGCATTTTTCCGCCATCCGCAAGTATGGCAGCTTTTGCTTTCAAAAGTGTTGCAACGGTCCGACCCCCGACATTACCGGCCGCATCCGCCTCCTCCGGTGGTGGGTTGCAAATAAGTGGATCGAGAAATTCCAGCGCCGCCGCATCACCCAACGTTTCACTCAACAAAAACGCCTTCTCGCGGATCAGTGTCGGGCGCGGGTGGAGCGAAATCGCACTCTCCAAAAGCGGAAGGAGCTCCTTACGTAACGCCTCAATTCGCATATCATCATTACTCTCAGCGATGTATTCCTTCAAAACCTCTATATGACGCTCTAAAGCAGTGATGCAGTTGCGGTTAGTTTCAAATGCCTCACTATATGCTTTCCGTGCTTCATCAGGGCAACCGGAGGCCTTGAGGGCATCACCCAACACAACATAACCCATATGAACACGGTCCCATGCGTGGTTGCATGCCAACTTAGCCGTTTCAACCGCTTCAGTAAACAATTCTGGCGTTTCTGGAGTTGCAGTTTTCAGTAACAACTCCGCTTGGTACGCATATGCACGTGTAATTGGTGCAGGCACAGCGGTGGCATTCGTAGAAGCGGTTTCCTTTTTTAAAAACGCTGTTAATTCCTCCAGAGCCGCCTGAGGACCACGTTCACACTCCAATGCTTTAATTTCCATTATTTTTGCCAGTTGTTGTTGTTGAGTAATAAGATATTTCTCAGCTGCAATGGAGAACTGCTCACGGGCATCCTCCAACTCTTCCAACTGCACCAAAATCTCACCTGTTGCATCCATGCAAGGCCCAACCTGAAACGGAGGTGCCGTTTCTGCTTTAAAGAGGAACAAACGCATTGCACCTAAAAGATAGTCCCGATCCCATAAGTCAAACCCTTCACCAATAGGCGTTTTGGCGAAGCGTTGCACGGTGGATTCGGTACGCACGCGTCCTTGTCTCATTTTCCCACCGTTATATTTTTCGATTTTGTGTTGATGTACGTGTTTGCTGCTGGCGAATGCGTAAGTATATGTTTTTTGGTACGTCCTCCTTCTTCCTTCTTTTTATTTTTATTTTTTATTTTTTATTTGACGTATTTTCCTCCTTCGCGTTCTCTTCGCCTGACCGAGTAGCGTCACTGAAGGGAATATTTAATAACTTTAAGCACTAAACCCTGCTTTTTCTATCTGCGCCTCTTTCCTGTGTTCTTGTAAAATTCTATTCCTGCTAATGCAGCAAAAAGACAAAACAAGAATTACACGTAAATCGTTACACAAGAACAAATAATAAGTGTATCAGCTTCACTAACTATTGGAGTATTTGTGCGTATATGTGTGCGTATATAAGGCTGCTTTGTTTATTTTTTATTTTTTTGCAGTTATGTGCTTTCCTTACCTGTTTGATCTTGCAAAATCTCCCCCTTTCTTGCGTCTGTTTATCGTCGTTTCCTTCCTTTAAAAAGTAAATAAATAAAAATGAAAACAAAATGTGTAGATAATAAACCAGGCGGGATATATTAAAGAACCGACCAAAATAACGGATAGGTGTCAAACAACGGAACGGTACAAATGGGATGTGTTCGCACGTGATATATAAATATATATATTTATATATAACTACTTTTAGTGGCAAAACACGAGCACTCAACAAACCTTTAATGCAGTACACATACATACATACATAGACAGACAGACAGGTAGGCAAAAACAATACACGGTTATTTCTATATGTGTATATGTACATATTATATGATGAAATATACGTATAATTTCACTCAATCATATAAATATGTACGTGTGTGCGCAAACTTCCTTCATTTTTTCCCCCCTCTTCCATTTGAATCCGTTTCATGCCTTCAGTCAATGATATAAAACTATAAACACCACATCAGTTGGTGAGTTTCCACCAAATATACGTCACATGTTTCATTTCACGCATAATTTCTCCTCATTCCACTCCCCTCCCCCCTCGCCCCCCC
>NW_027124409.1:19930-20993 GCF_001457755.1 Trypanosoma equiperdum
TTTCCTTTTGCAATTCAAAATCATACAAACGTTTTTTTTGTGTGTGTTTGTTCACTTCAAAGGTTGAAAGATTAAACAAATATGGCGAAGGGACGCCATTTAATTTCACCTAAGTTGCGTTAAAAATCAACTACGCATTTGTATTTGTGTTTGTAGGCGCGTGTGTAATTGCGTGATCAATTCATATCATATTTTCCATTATTAATAATGGAATGTAAGAAGCTCACAACCCATAAACACAAACACACACAAAAAAAAAAAGAGTAGAGGTGAACAAACATCATGGCAGCAACAACTAGAAACAACAAAAAAACAAAAAAGATAAGAATTACAGTTTAAAGAAGGAAAAGTAAAACAAAAATATAACAATGACATCACAATACCAACATCAACAGCAACATCATTATTCCTCACTCTCATCACCACGACAACAGCGACAAAGCAACTAGAAACAACAAGCAAACAAACACACAAATAAACAAAAACGGATACACTCCAGTAAAAATAAAAACAAAAAAGATTTCCTCCCCCTTTTTTTTCTTTCATTTCACCACCATCCAGTGATAATGTTAATAATGTTAATAATAATAATAATCATAATCATAACACCCGAGTCAAGTTTACCTCCTCACGTCACACTTTCCATACGAATTAATTGGGAAACAACACTCAACCGAGGGGGAAAGGGGCTTTTTTTTTTCAAAAAAAAAAGGAAGAAATTATAAATAAATAAATACATACATAAACGGCACTTAACGAAGTCAGTCAGAAGAAAAAACAAAACAAAACAAACAAACAAACGTAAAACGAAAACATGTACATTTAAGGTTGAAATATGAAAAAAAAAAGGGTAAGGAGAACAAAAAAAAAAAGAATACAAAATCAAAGAGAGGAAAACTTCTTTTTTTTTTTTTTGGGAGGGTGCTGGTGTTGTTATTGAGAGGGGGGGGGTATATATATATTTTTTTCCTTTTGATAGATGCCTCAGAAACTAAGAAAAGAAAAAGAGCGGGATAGACAGAGAATAAGCGACAGAGGTAGAAAAAAAAAAAAGAAAAAAAAA
>NW_027124409.1:21003-21790 GCF_001457755.1 Trypanosoma equiperdum
ACATAAAACATAACAGAAAAAAGTATGGAGACCATACACACAAAAAAAAAAAATACATATATATATATATATATATATGCACGTTAAAGCTCGCTGTACGGTAATCACGTACCTGAAACAAGAGCATTAGACGATACCCATCACAGGCGCAAAAATTAAAAAAACAAAACAAATAAATATGAAGAATACGTTAAAGACAGCAGCCATACCTCCCGTTACGTTTAAGGATTTTGGTTGCTTTGTGTTGTTGTTGTTGTTGTTGTTGTTTCTCCCTTCTTTCTTACCCCATTGCCCATTACCTCTTTCCCTCTTTCTCTTTTTTCCACCCCCCCCCCCACTTACCTCCCTTTTATCACTTATGCACTCGCATAAATAAATAAATATATATATATATATATGTACTCCTCCGCTTCGGAGTGATGGAACAAAAGGATGACGTTTGGTAAAATAATACATATATTTATAAGAATACTACAACTGGATATGTATATATGCATATATATTGTCTTTTTTTTTTAAAAAAAAACTAATAAATCAGTATAAATAATGACGTCATCATGACCAAAATACACGTTTTCCTTTTCTCTCCCCTTCATATGCACATAAATATGCGTAACTGAAGAGGTGGAGTTCCGGTACTGAGAGTTAATGAAAACTAATTCCTTCTCATTTGTCATGACAGTTCCTCCTCCTCTCAGGGACTACACTCTTCCTATTGTCATCCTCCTCAAACTCGTAAAAAGGAAAAAAAAAGAAAAAAATGATAACAACGACCCCCCCCCCCCCC
>NW_027124409.1:21824-27876 GCF_001457755.1 Trypanosoma equiperdum
TATCAACAATATTTACACTACCAATGGGATGATTCCTTACGCGTATAAACAGAGATATTTTCTTTGATTCGCTTACCTACTCCACACACACACACTCACACTCACACACACTGTCATATCTGTGCGTCTCAGGCATAACAAACTCCTAACTTTGAACGTATGCAACTTCCCCTTCCTTTCCTTCAATTTGTCGCTATGGCTGAGGAAATAACCCCTTCCATTCCCTTGTCGTGCTTTAAAATTCTTTTCCTAATCATTTTATTGACATGAAGCACCTTTAGCATTTTGGAGCAGCCACCAGCGCAGTCGCGTGTGCTGCGTGAGGCTCATTCGTTCATCATATTAACCTTCATAAACCATTTAGGAAAAAGAGGAACCAACTAACTCTTCCACTAGTCCTTGAACGGGGACCCATTTCTGGTGAAGCACCTCCTCCACTGGAATGGAGTTGTTGGGAAATCGAGGGAAGTTCTCAAAAACCACATTGTCACCACTAATATATTTGAAGTCGACACCCGCACCACACCCATCCTCGTAAGCGAGAGGTTCCGAGCAACGAACACCGAGAACCACCGGAATCTCTGCTACGCCTCCTTCACCACCCGTTTTATTAGCCTTTTTTTTCTTCACAACATTGGCGAAATGTGAGGGGTTAACTTTATCCCTTAGATGCGTAAACCACGCTTTGCTGCCGCTCATGGTGTCCTCCAACTCCGCCATACGGGGAATGACGAGGTAAGGTGATTGTTCTGGTGTCAAATGACAAAACATTCCAATCTCCCGTGCCCTCACAAAGGTCCACTCTTCTGCTGATGGCTCTGCAGCGTTCATGGTGGTGTTTAGAATTACTCGATGCCTTCCATCTTCTTGCCCAGCTGCAGAGGATAAAGAAATCATCATTGGTGGATAATTATACTGATCGGCACCGGTGTTGGCATCATCTGATAAAACTCGATAGTCAACAGTAGAGAGAATAAAACAAACTCGCATGGGTTTAACCACACTCACTTCTAGAGCAAGAGAAGGTCTGCAGTCGTTGAACACGAGTGGCACCCGATAATCATAACCGGCCTCGTAGAAATGAACACCACCACCGTTGAAATATTTGAGTGCAGTCCGCCAGTCCATCCACACGTCAGTTTCTTCGTGCTGCTGATAGTTACATGCCTCAGCGATATCCGGATATTTGCTCCACTCACTGCTTCCCACAGACCACGGACCTTTCCAATTTGCACATTTTCCCCACACGTTTCGAACCCTCACAAGTTGTAAATCGAGAGCTTGGGTAAATCCATGCACTGCTCTGACCGTGTAGGCATAACCAGGGACGAGGCCCGTTTCATCCATTAAACTTTTTGCATCAGTGCGGTTGCTTTGGGGGGTTGTAGCTTCATTTTTATCCGTTACAACGGCGCGGGAACCTCCGGCTGTGGTTAGTATAATCTGGTATCCACTTTTGTGGCAGCGTTGCAGTAGCTCGAACAGTTTCTTCCCACCATCGCGGAATGTAGTGGCAAACTCCTCATCGAGCCGCATGGTGGGGCATCCGCTCATGTCTGTGAGTGCATGAACAGGATCCCCAGAGCGTATCTTAGCATAGCAGCCGTGTAACTTTGCATATGCCTTCTCAAGGATGGCAGGCCACAACTCACAGGGGTCAGTGCTTCTACCGAACCTTGGCACCCCTGCAACAGACGGGAGGTAATCGTCCACAATAACGCTGTTCCACAAACCATTTTTATTAACCGTCAGACGGTATCCCCCAACCGCACGCTCATCTCTCGCCCTCGCCGCACTGAAAGGGTGCCGAAACATGCGCACGAGTTCTTCAGGCATCTCAGCCATTGTCGCTATGGCACACATGAGCCAACAGTCACCAAGTTCACCATGCCGCACATCACCTGGAATAATGGGGTTGCGAAACAGTCGAATCTGATCCACCATCCATGGGTTGACGTACATGCGCGGGCGTGACCAGGGAAGGGGACGTAAATCCTTGTGGTTATTGTTGGAGATGGATGACTGCTGTGGCAAAAATTCTAAATCAACAAATGGTGTGTTATACTTCACGCATGTTGCCAAAACCTTCGCCGCATCACATTGGTTTCCAACATGCTCCTTCACTCCCATTAGCTCCACCTCGATTACGTTTCGGTAGTTAGTATCACGCCGCTCGCATAAATATGTATCAGAAAGAGGTATGGCACTGAACTTGCTATTGAAACCATTTATAAGACCCTTAACAAATAACTCCGTCTCTGTGGGATAAACGACGACCTCCGCTACTGTAACGCCATCCTCATCGGTCCTTAATTTAGTTTTCCCCAATGCCTCCATATTTGAGTACTTGCTGAACGAACACGAAACAAGCACTTCAAAGTCGAGTGTGTCATTATAAAATGCCCAAATCTTCTCCTGCCGATCAACTATGCGGTAGAGAATCCCGGGTTCCTGAAAACACGATATGATTTCGCCCTTTAGGGTTGGCGTACCATTCACAAATTCGACTTCAGGCGATTCCTCCGCCACGCTACTGAAAACCGGATCCCGCAACGTTGCAACATCAAATTCATCCTCTTCGTCACCGTAAAGCGGTGGAAGAGCAAATGGCTCCCACCCCACTGGTTGCTGTTGTGGAATTTTTTTACGCTTCACAACGTAATCGCGATATGACATCGATGTCTGCGCGCCAGCCCCAGTGCCTAATGATTGATGGAGTAAGTCCTGTTCAACTCCATTAGCACATCCATCATTATGGGAAGTGTCATCTGTAGGTTTTTTTTCCATTGTTGAATCGGCATCTGAAGAATCAGAGAAGGCGCTTTCTTTGGCTGCGCTCAACAGTTCTGTGGGCGGGTCGGAAATATCAGCTGCACTGCAACGGCCATTTTCAGGGCTTATATCTTCTCCATCTGCTGATGCCTGCATCATTCTTTTTTTTCTTTTCCTTTCCTTTGCTTTGCTTTGATTTCAATTTAACTTTACTTCGCAAACAGAAACCCTCTCCTTCACTTCCTCTATGGGTCTTTTTGTTATCTTCTGGTATTGTTTTACCTCTTGTCCTACCTTTCAAACACTCAAAAGAGTGGGACCTTTGCGGGAAGGGAAAGAAAGAATATCAGTGAAGGAAAAGAAAAAAAAACACACAAGAGTAAAGCAAAGTACATAAAAATGAAAAAAATAATTGCGAAAAGAAGTGTTCCATCCTCTCACACACACTCACGGTTTTTCTCTCACATTCCCCTCCAATCCTTTCTCAGTGGATTATTATTATTTTTTTTTTTGGAGGGGATGCAAAAATTCTAAAAGATTAGCTTAACAGCCATTGGATACAATAACACTCCTCTCATATAATCGAGAGAACGTCTGTGTGATCTTAAATACATTTGGTGAAAAAGGTTTGAATATTTATTGTTTTTTTTAATAAAAAAAAACGGAAAAAACTAACAAACAAACAAAATGTCTACTGCCTTATTTTCTCATCTCACTCTCAATTACATGGAGACCCATTTAATTTTTCCCCTTCATTTGTGATGTGACGCTCGAGGGGGGGGGGAATGGCGGTTTTTCACAACCTTTTTTTGTTTTGTTTTTGTTTTTGTTTTTGTTTCTTTTATATTTTTTGAGGGGTGTGGTGGAAAGTGGTGAAAGGAGGTTTGCGGAGGTCCTCTGTTTTACCCGCTGCTTTAACTGGCGGATTGCTTGAGCTGAGGCACGCCAACACAACGCAACCACGAGAGTCTCCACCTCCTGTGTAAACAAAAAAAAAAGTAAAAAAAAACGTATCCATCGAAGAGTGAAGCCGAAAAAAAAAAAAGGGAGGGCTCAAAAGAATCGGTGGATACAAATAGGGGGGAAGGCAGGAGGGAAGGGACATCATAAAAGAAAAATACAAATAAATACAAGAGAAGTGAAGTGAAGTAAAGTGAAGGAGTTATATTGGGTTGCTCACAATCGTGACTTCAACCAAAATAAAAAAAAACCAACAAAAATGGCATTGTAGCGGTGGATGCACCGGTGAAAATAGTGGTAGTAATAATAATAATAATAACGGTGGAACAACGATAACGAAAAAAAACGACAACACAAGAAGCTTTGCTCACATTTTCCTACATCAAAACTTCTTCATTTTATACACATCTAAACAAAAACTCTCCACCTCTCCCATTTCTTCCCTAACACCTGCTCACTGACTCACTGAAATTTTCACCGACATGCCCCTCGCGTCACATCCACAAAAATAACTTCAACAAGGACTACAAGGAACTTTATTTAGCACTGAAGCGAGGAACGTACCCTACGTAGGTGAAGGGAGTTATTGCGAGCAATTCGGCCCGTACATCGTCTGATATATCGGTGAGGCCATTGATGAAATTGCGTACCTGTTCCTCTGTTACGTCAGTGTTGCCTTGCGTCAACTTTTTAAGGGTTTCGTACGGCTTTGGGTAACACTCCCGACGCAGAACTGTTTGAATGCCCTCGGCTACAACTGCCCAGTTGGATGACAACTCTCTACTGATAGTCTCCCGTGAAATCATTAACTTCTCCAGTCCTTGAGAAATTGAAGCAAACGCAACACATGCATGACCAATAGGAACACCGAGGTTCCGTAAAACTGTGCTGTCCGTAAGATCACGCTGCAGACGCGAAATGGGAAGCTTTGATGCAAAGAAGTTCAGCAGAGCGTTGCTCAACGCGAGGTTTCCTTCAGCATTTTCAAAGTCGATGGGATTCACTTTATGGGGCATCGTGCTGCTCCCCACTTCTCCTTCCTTCACCTTCTGCTTGAAGAATCCCATAGAGATGTACTGCCATACATCACGGCACATATCAATGAGAATAACGTGCAAACGGGCGCATGCATCGCACAGCGCGGCCAAATGGTCATAATTCTCAATTTGCGTGGTGGCTTGCTGTCGTTTCAGTCCGAGATATTTGGCCAGAAACATATCAGCAAAGGCGCGCCAGTTCACTGATGGATATGCCACTAGGTGAGCGTTGAAGTTTCCGGTGGCACCTCCAAATTTTCCAGTCGTGGGTACTTCACACAGTTGTCGCCGTTGCTCGCGTAGCCGCTCTATCCAAACCACAAACTCCTTCGCGAGGTTTGTTGGCGAAGCGGGTTGACCATGCGTCCGAGCGAGCATCGGTACATCCCAATCAACAAGCTTTGAGGTAAGTGAGCCAATGATCCCATCGAGTGCAGGGAGGTACAAGGTTACAATAGCATCACGAATCATCATTGGAATCGCCGTATTGTTTATGTCCTGTGATGTCAAACCGAAGTGCACAAACTCAGTGACGTGACTAAGTCCACAAGTATCCATACGTTCCTTGATAAAGTACTCCACGGCTTTGATATCATGGTTGGTTACGCGCTCCAACCTCTTGATTTCCTCTGCACTACTAACAGAAAAGCAATCCAGTGTGATTTTGCGCAGCTTCTGCAGCTGCTCATCAGTCACACTTCGTAATGGAACAATGGTGGGCACATCCTTACAGAGCGCCGTGAAGTATTCAACTTCCACCAACACCCGGTATCTAAAGAACCCATACTCAGAAAAGAAGGCCCGTAGCGCCTTCGTTTGACGTTTGTATCTACCGTCCAGTGGCGAGAGAGCGAAGAGGGGATTATCCACAGAATAATCCACACCGTTTAAGTCGGATGGTGAACCCTTCTCCATCCTTTCTTTTTGTTTTTTGTGTTACCCTTAACCACAGTAAGAATATATAAAGTAAAAGGAGTTGTACCCTAACTAAAAGTTCCTTTACACGTTTGTTACTATCGTGGCCCAAACGAAGCACGAAAGGTTATCAGTGAAAGTGAAAAAGAAAAGATGAAAGAGAGAGAGAGAGAGGGTCATAGAAAATGTATGTGAGCAGTCGAGGATGGTCGCGTTAGTCATGTGTTGCGGCCGCTGCACTTGTGCCACAAAACCACAAGCTGGGCAAAAGAGAAAAAAAAAGAAGTGATTCACTGAATACAGTGAAGCAACAGCTACGCTAATGCAACTGGCTTTTTTTTGTATTCAATCTCACTTCTTCCCCCCCC
>NW_027124409.1:27887-30877 GCF_001457755.1 Trypanosoma equiperdum
CATAAGTATTCCAGATACATCGCTGGAAAATACGTCCTCCGGCCCGAACTTGGCTCTGAAATCGAAAGAAACTCGCATGATAGCGGAGAAGTCGGGGGGTTCGCAGTGTGGCGTTGTGGAAAACTGGAGCAGGTTGTCATCAGAAAGTAACCGGATAGTAACACTTGGATTTAGTTTTTCCCACCTGCAGCGCCGTACCAATATTGGGCAGTGGCACCGCCCCTGTACAACACCACCATCGCTGCCATCCTCAAACCTGCGCCGCATAAATAAGGCAACATATTCCAAAAGCGAAATGGCTTTACAACAACCCTCGTCAGTTGCAGCCTTCACAGAGAGGTATGCCGCAACTCGATCCGTGAGTGGGCCGCTGGACACCGTCAGTAAACCTTCGCTTCGTAGTGGACATGTCCAACGATATGAAGCTGAAATCAAACTGTGGCGGAGTGCGGCCAGAGGATAGTCGCGTGTTTGTGGCTTTACCGCGACAGGCCAACAACCGCCTCCACCCACATCTATTAACAGCCCCCAGCTGATTGTACAGAAATATAACACGCCCTCTTTTCCCAAATGCCAGGGACGCGGTACTGTGTTGAAACTCCAGAAACATAAACCATCCTCACGAAGTCGATGCGCTACTTGTATCGGTTTTGTCATCAGTTTCCTTCCGGTGCTGTGGGAGGAATTAGCCAGTACATCCCACAAACAGAATGACGGCATTAAGAAACAATTCCCCGCCTCCTCTGAGCCAAAAAACGCGCTGAAGAGTGTGTAGAGGATAGATGTCGAATCGTCTGACCCGTAGACACCACCGACTACAAACCACTCAACCAGAAACAATGGAGGAACCGCATTTTCGTCTGAATCCACGTTTTGTAAACCACCAAAACGATACAATGACGAAATGGTCCGCTCTGCTGCGTCCAACACTTCATCACTCTCATCACTCGCGGCGGCGTAAAACCATGCGGGTAGTGCCACCTCCCAGAGTGCGTTATAAAGTTGAACCTCCATTCCTCTGCTTTTATCAAAGTGGCACATTGCCGCAGTAAAAGTTTCGCAACACCGTGTGATACTCCCCACCTCATCTGGTGCAGTATGTTGCATGGCTGACATTACCTTGCACCTAAATGCGGGGTTGAGCCCAACTCGGCACGCCACAATAACACACGAAGTGGCATCCGGGCTCATAATATACGAACGGCGGTGGTTCCTTACTTTCGGGTTCGGAGAGAATATCGATAAACCGCACTCGGACTGCAATACAGTCATGACATCCGGTGCTCCACCGTTGATCAAAAACGTATTCTGGAAACATTGCGGTTGTGGCTGCTCCGTGCAACCAGATGGACCGGGGGTTTCCTTCACTTTCCTCAACTGTGCCTGCCCAAGCGGTTCCGAATCAAGAAGAAATTGCGGAGGTCCAGTAGGGTATTCAGATAATTTATCCGGAAGTGGGTGAAGGAACAGTGAGGGTCTCGGGAAGATCTCTTCTGTGTTAATATTTATTGCATCCCCATCATGAGTTGTTGCGCCGTACATGGAAGCGGCACCTTCTGCAGATGAAAAACCAACTACTTCGCACCGCTTTCTCACATAACGTTGCATGGCACTCGCCGATATTGCAATCGCATAGTTGATGACCCTGGTCTCATTCACATTCGCGTCACCGAGCCCCTCACGCATCCGCTGAACTTCCGAAGCAGTCACATTATCAAAGGGCATACCTTTTTCCAATATTCCTTTCACCTCCTATTGCACGGATGCTAATGATCCGCTACGTAGTACATACACGCTACTTCATCAACCAAAAAATAAAATAAAAGATAACAAGCAAAAGAACGGAAAGGAGGTGAAAGTAACTGAAAAGGTGGTATTTGGGGATGTAAAGGGGAATAAAAACAAAGGCACAGGGCCGTAACCAACAGCCAACGGAGAAGCTGTCAAGGGGGGCGTGCAACTGAAAAAAAAATGTTACAAAAGAAAATAGAAATGATAAAGGGCACAGTATGACTCAGGGAAAAGGCCCCTCCAATAGGTGGAGGCAGCCCTTAAAGGTCTTAACGGCGGCGACGGCGAACCATCGACTTCTTCTTTTTCTTGGCTTGGAAGATAATACCGTCATGTACCTTCTCGAACCACTTCATGGCCTCCTCCTTACGGACACGGTGGTTGAAGCCCACACGGCTAACCCTGCGCTTCCGGTGCGCCACGCGCTCACCGCGGCGGCCGAGAACGACGTAGAAGTCCATACCATAGATACCGGTAGACGGATCATATTTGATACCAAGATCAATATGCTCTGAGATACCGAAGCCAAAGGAACCTGTGTCAGAGAAGTTGTAGCTCTTTAGCTCAAATTCCTTAACCTTCAGACCCTTTTCCAGTAGTTCCTCAGCCTTCTTGCCACGCACAGTGCAGTGCACGGCAATCTTTTCGTTACGCCGGATACCAAATGTACGGACCGTTAATCGCGCGCGGGACAGAACGGGAGTCTGTTCGCAGAGTTGCTCGAGCACCTTCGATGCACGGGTGAGACGATCACCAGATTCACCCACGCAAATGTTAATGCAGAGCTTCTTTACGACAATCTCCCGCATCGGGTTTGCCGCCTTCTTCTCAGCGCTCACCTTTGCCTCAGCCATTGTCAAGAACGGAGGCTATCCCTTTCTACAGCCACTACATGCGCAGGACAGTGGAGGGAGTGCATTACGGTAAAGTTCAAACCAATAAATAAATAAGGGTGCGGTTGTATGTGTATGGGGGGGAGGGGAGGAGGGAGGAAAGAAACAACCAATTCAACTATAAAGCAGAAGGGTCTTCCGACAGCAATCACGTGAAACATACCAATTAAGAGCAACAATAGAAAATAACACATGTATCCACAACTATATCCTGTGGATACATGCCAAAACGTTGCGATTATTAGAAATTTGACAAAACGTAGTATCCACAACATCGCACCGCTTTCTCACATAACGTTGCATGGC
>NW_027124409.1:30887-31750 GCF_001457755.1 Trypanosoma equiperdum
GAATAACACATCCACAACCTTGTATCTTTCGGCAAAAGCATGCGGTGACTGAAACTGTCAGGTTGGAATCTCCCTTCTTCAGTGTCTCGTCAAGATGAGAAGCAGCACGCAACCGCCTGATGAAGGGAAAGTGGGGGAAAAAATACAAATATGTCCTCTACCTTCGTGCACGGAAGAGTCCCCGATAACGTCTTTAACGTCGCCAAGCAGTTCAATGCGTATCGGGTAAGTGACTGCACAACCAGTCTAAGCCCTCAAATAATCCTTCTCCAGTTTGAGCACAACATCCCTGAACATACCATTGGCGCTCGCGCAGCAATGGCCCGAGTCCCGCTGCACCCTGCTCGCGGAAGCCCAATTCATCAACAAGCTCTCCGGGTGTTAACCTATTGGGAAGATCCTGTTTGTTGCAAAATACTAGGAGAGTGGCCGAAGACAACAAAGGTTCTCCAAGCAACTTAGTCAACTCACTCCGCACTTCCATCACCCTATCCCGGTCATTACTGTCGACGACAAAAATAATGGCATTGGCACCTTCATAGTAATGCTTCCAGAGGGAGCGAAGAAGCTTCTGCCCACCAACATCCCAAAGATGAAACTTCACGTTTCTATATTCCACTGTCTGCACGTTGAATCCAAGCGTAGGCACTGTCTGCTGGACTTCGTTCAACTTTAACTTCCATAAAATTGTTGTTTTTCCAGCCGCATCAAGACCCACCATGAGGATAGTTGCATCCTTCTTGGAGAAGAGCCCTTCGAACCAACTCAGCACGTTACCCATCACTGCTCGGGAAATTGGCCCTTTCCGTCACAAATCTTGAGTAATCTCTGACACTTCGGTGTTTTTTGTTGTTTTTTTTTTT
>NW_027124409.1:31760-33784 GCF_001457755.1 Trypanosoma equiperdum
TTTTTGTCTTTTTTTTTTAATTGTTTTCGTTCCACGTGATGCCTGGCTAGAACAAACACGTACCTATGCTTTTATGGATGTTGCTGTGGTTGTTTTCAAGAATTGACGACGCAACAGCAGCAGCTGCAAACCGGACAGATAAGTCGTCACCAATCTCTCCTTTCCTCAGCCCGGGGTTCCTCCCGTCCAAAACAAAAACAAAAAATAATAATGATAATAATAATAATAAAACGGACTATTTTCCACTCCGCGTACCACTTTTGGTCTCCTCTCTTAACACTTTATTTGTGTTTATCTCCTTCCCTTTCTCTTCCTTTTCTTCTTCGGTTTGACTACACGCCTATGGTGTTCGTACTGCGGCAATTACAGTTTCCTCCCTTCTGCCGTCAGACAAACCCCTTTTGGCCCTGTCCTTTTCCACTTTCCTTTCGGCGAACCCACGAGAAATGACATCGATAGGGGTGAATGTTCATCCCCACACAAACACATACGCATACAAAGGAAGAAGTGATTTTAAAAAAAAAAGAAGGAAATTAATTGAGAGAAGTGTGCCACAGCTACGATGGCGATAGCGGTAATTAAAGAGCGCACAGATTTGAGGTCAGATACACCGCGTTAAATTGCAAATGCTCGCACATTAGGGTGGGAAATGGACAGTATAATAAAGAGAGTGTGCAAACACAACCGCATTCAATCCTTTACTATAAAGGATAAGTTAGACAGTATTCTGTTAACCCAAAATAAATAAGAATAAAAGGAATGCGACGCAGTTAACAAATATTGTCTTGGCTTTCAGTTGCTTATATGACTAAAAAAAGAGATTCTCCTGCGGTGAGTCACCTTTTCCACCGGGTCACTGACACCTCCATTCTCCCTTTAAGGCGAGTTAAACGTTTCAGTTGGTATGACGAAACGGCAAAAGCACGTGCACAAACACCCGCATATGGTGTGCCCCGCGCTACTGATGCCACTCAAATTTTCACTTAGAAGGGTATGCATTTCTTTTTTTATTTTTTTTATTTTTATTTTTTTTGGGGGGGTACTCCTTATGTCGCCATTCACCAATAGCGGAAGGGACCTCAACACCGCATGCTAAGAAACCAACAATAAAGAGCACGAGATACTCCCAACTTACCTCCACTGCACCTTCTTCTTTTCTTTGGAGCTCCTCAACTGTCCATTCCGCTTCAAGGCAGTTGTTACGGACTTTACTGGGGCTTTCCTGCTTTTCTTCGGTAACGGACTGATTGTCGTTTTACCCGCTAACAAAGCCTTCGTCTTAACTGTCGTTTCTTTCGCTGCGTCATTACACCCCAACACAAACTCTTCCATATCATTTTCTTCATTTTCCTCAGTCCTCATCCCTTTATCATTGCGGGCCTCTTCAGGTTTCGATTGGTTATGTTCCACTTGCTCTTTGGTCATACGCGCAACATCCTCAACGGAGAGGGCGTGACCCGCTACGGGAGTTGTGGCGCTGATAACTTCGTATTGGCACGTCACGGGATGTGGAGCGTCCGGGTTGCTCTTACCGTAGTAATTAGTGGTTGGCGGTTTAAGTTTCAGTGGCTTGTTGAAATCAGGCGACTCCCGTATAAGTTGCTCGTAGTTATTATTGAGGCCCTTGCATGTGTGCGGGACGTTATGGTCCATTTGGGGGTTCACAAAATGAAAACGTGTCTCGGGATCCTGCAGCGGAACCTCACTCAAACCGCCCTCCGCCGCGAGTTTCAATTTCCCATTAAGGCGGCCAATGCGTTTTGAGACTGTTGCCGCTTCCAACTGCGCACGCTGACGGCGGTGCGCCTTCTTCCACTTTGAGCGGGTGGACTTCGCCATGATGTTGGTTCAACTCTACCCTCCCTAACCAGCTGGCTGTCAGTGGCGTGTAAAGTTAAAGGAGTTTATGTTTATTTATATATTTATTTTTTTTAAAAAATAGAAAGAAGAAAGAAGAGAAAGAAGGTGAAAAGGGAGGGTAATGCATGGAAACAAGTCCAAGCAAACGGATAAACTGGGGGGGG
>NW_027124409.1:33794-34606 GCF_001457755.1 Trypanosoma equiperdum
GTGGGAAGTCATGCATATGTAGAGTCAGGACGAAAGAAAGTGACGACATGAGCCACTCGTGCAAACACAAAATGAGCGAGGCTATTCCCTATTTTCCTTTTTCCTCTTTCTGGAAGGTGGAAAGGGGCTCCTGCGCGCGCTCACCATCGTTGCATGGATGCGGGAGCAGATCAGCTTTTTCACTGCATGTCGGTGTATGAACGTGTGTTTCTGTGTGTGTGTATTTTTTATGTGCGTGCTACCAGTCACACCGGAAGGGTAGCAATAAAGGGGGGAAAAGGTAGCAGGTAAGTAGTGAAAGAAACACAATAATTATAATGATAATAACAATTATAATAAAGACGGAAATAATAATAACGAGAAAACTTCCGGCCGCTTGCATGTGCCGCGTGTGCCTTACCGCCCCGGATTGTTAGAAGTTGATCCAATGGTAGGAAGGACAACCCATCATACCAGTTGGAAGGAAAGAAAGAAAAGGGCAGGTACACGACGGCGGAGAGAATACTGGATGAGCAAACAGCGAAAAATAAACGTAGTGAAAAAAAAAAAGGAAGAGCAAAGCCAAATAAGTGTGTATGTACGTGTCTGCGCAGCAAAGGAAAGGAGGAGGTGAAGTTATTCCACAAAAAGGACAAGATGAGACTAACGAATGAATACAAAACAAACTCCCCACTCATCTTCTCTTCGTTTCCCTCTTATGCGTACGCACATACGCACATACACCACATGCTGCCCACATTTTAGCCAGTAAAACCCTTCTTGGCAATGTGCACCTCACAACTACCAAAGGGTTTTCACTGAGGAAAAAAAAA
>NW_027124409.1:34633-35016 GCF_001457755.1 Trypanosoma equiperdum
ACATCCTTTTCTTTTTCTCCCCTCTTCCTCTCCCCATGTTTACCTGCGCGGCAACTGGGAACGAAAACGAAAAAAAAAAGTTCATAAAAGTCACAACGAAAATGATTAAAAGATGGACCCCATGTGGACCAAACACACACACGCGCACACAAAAGTGGAATAAAGAGGAGGGGAAAAAAAAGTAGAAAAAAGAAAAGAAGGAAGAATACGGAGTCATACATGACAGGCATTGCAGGGAGAGGGGTGAAAGAGGGATAGTTAAGACTAACAGCGCAAAAACAATAACAACAACAACAACAACAGTCACATGACAAGTACAAAAGAGAGGGAAAGGAGGAGTAGAGGAAAAGGTGCATGTGCGTGTGCGTGTGCGTGTGTGTGTG
>NW_027124409.1:35031-35531 GCF_001457755.1 Trypanosoma equiperdum
ATGAAAAATGTAATATAATACGAATGCGCACAAACACGTACAATTCTCTCCCTCTCAGCCACACTTATATTAACCTATACAAGCACACGCTCACATATACGCACATACCCATACACGAATACACATAAATATATACGTATGTGTACGTGCGTCCGCACATTATCTCCTCCACTTTGGCATTCGTGCCTCCTTTTTTACCCTCTTTCTTTCGAAAACAATTTTCGGTCCCCACCCCGCCCCTTCAAAAACAAAAACAAAACAACTCTTTAAGCAGAAGGTAGCGCGGGGATTGCATCTCCCACCGTTCGTTGTCGTTCATTTCACTATACTTCCCTCCTGTCTTAACCTCCTTTTTCACTTCCACTCCCTTCTTCACCAAACAAAATTTCTCCTCTCCCTCCCATATCACTTTGACGAACAAACAAACAAACGAGAGGGGAGGAAACCTTTTATTAGTCATAATTGTGCGTTTCGATGCAATAAAATAGTAAAAAAAAAAA
>NW_027124409.1:35543-41430 GCF_001457755.1 Trypanosoma equiperdum
ACAACGATTCACAACCCTCACTTTTCCCACCTTCCATCGTACATGCAACTCATTTCTCCTTTCTCTCAACCTCTCGTGTTTCAACTGAGTATGCGAGGCGACACACCTTGTCTTACACGGTGTGCTGCTTCTAACCCAGCAATCAAACATCATTCAATAAGCTCATTATCCCCTCTTTTGTCACCCAAGTAAGGTTTCTACATGCTGTTCGTATCCCCAGCCCCTTGTTGATGAATTTTTTCTAGGGAAATTTCCTCCGGCCTTCCATCCAAACTTTGTGTTGCCACGGGACGCGGAGCCCCCCCCGCACCTTTTCCACCATTACCGGATCCAACAGAAGTAACAGTAGCAGCGGCGGTATTAGTATTAGTATTAGTAGTGGTACCTTCAGCTCTCTGCTGCTGCCCCAAAGGCTGCGGCCACCGCTGCTGGATGTGTACGTTATGGTGAATAAAGTGGTGATGATGATGATGGTATGAATGCTGCTGATGGTTATCGGTAACCACGTTGCCTACTTTGCCACAGTCAGGCATTCCCAGAGCACTGCTCATTGAAAAACCAGACGGGCTTGTTGCCCCCTGAGACGCAGACGAAAACACTGAACCACCGCCCGCAGCCTGCTTCTGAAAGGGGGACCCAGCCTGTGCAGGGGAGCATAGGGAAGTGGTTGCGGTTCCTTCCATTCCACTCATTATAGAATACATGGGAGATGGTACCATCATCATCGTACACCGTTGATGTCTCCAGTGGCCTTGTGCTTGCTGCTGAGTGTTGCTTCGCATCTTAGGGCTGCTCTGAATATGGTGATGGTAATGCTGAGGCGCAGAACTTTGTTGATGATGGGGATATGATGCCTGGCGATGTGTTTGATGTGAATAATGATGAAACTCAATCCCTTGAGTGGGTGTCTCCGGCTTCAACCATTCCTTTGGGTCACCGACATACGACTGCAAGGGCTGCTGTTGATGCTCTTTCCCCGGAACAGTTCCTACTGCAATGGTGGTCATTGAATCCCTATTAATTCCGCTGCTTGTAAGGCCACCAAACGTTGCAGTCCCTAGAGGTTCCGCTGTCAGACTAGGTGAAGATACCACAGGTGTAGGCGCCTGTTCCTCCAAAGCATCGCTATGCCCCGCTTTGTATTGACTCGCTTTCTCCCCGCCATTGTTATTACTACCGCTTCCACGATGAGAGCTTCTCCCACGACCACGGGACAAGAAGTTACCAGAGACACCGGAGCGCGCACTTGATTGCGTGTTACTGTGCGTCGATGAACCATAAGCGCTGCTTTGTCGCTTCCCCGTTACCACAGTACTGGTCGCGTTGACGACGCTATCGTTTGTTGTGTCACCCATTACTCGATGCGGGAACATCTGATTCATGTCATACCCCTGATATACAAACGGCGCCATAGGGTGTTGCTGATAGGCGTCAGGACGGAAGTGAAGCTGCGCCTCAGTGGTGTACGGCATGGGGTGATAATACTGTGGCATTCCTGGGTATGGGGAGTTGACGCCACCAGGAGGAAACATAAACATCGACAATGACGGATCTGCAACAAAGTTCATCGGTTGCTGACCCGGCAGCACGTTCGCATGCGTGGGGTTGGTTGGCACGTAAGTGGGGTCACAATTTCCCGCATTTACGTCACCCATCGCTGGAGCACCTTTCACCATCTTGGAACCTGAGGCCAACGGCGCATTTGGGAATGGAGAGGGTGACACAACACTCACTTCCGCGTCCATAGCAGACGACACTTCGGACGCGGGAGAGGTGGCCGACACGGCGGCAGTTCTCGTCTCCGCCCCCACGTCCTCCGAATCACCTTCAGACCGCTTGCCCTGGCGCCATCCCACAGGCTGTCCTGAACGTCCCTTTGTTGCATCACTAACATAAGTGCCGTTCGCTGGCAGACCCTTCCCCCCCCTCGAACTTCCTGTGCTTCCCGCCGACCCATCATTTACATCACGCAACCCAGAGGAAGCGTTGGCGTTTTTGCCTCCTTTACGCCCGTGTGATTGGTCACGTGGTCGAAGGGAGCGCCCACCAGAGGACAACTCATTTCCATCATCAGGGAAATTGAGCTGAGAAGGAGAAGTCGAACGTTCTTCGATCCCAGAAGACAAGCGCCCCCGTGATGAAGGAAAGAGTGTGCACCTATCGTTTTCCAGTGCTAGCTGCGGGTTCACCTGTGGCACTTGCTGAACCTCACCATGATGTAGTTGCTGCATTTGGACAGCATTGTGAACCTCTATCAGCTCCTTGTGGGCCGTGTCGGGCGAAATCCACTCTAACACCTGGCGAAGCGTGCAAACATTACTTCCATCACCTGTCAGAAGAGGTAGGGGATTTGTAAGTGGAACAAACATACAGCACAGCTCCTGAAATGCGCGTGTGTGCATCATGTGGGCAGTAATGTCGTACTGTACATCAAACGGTGACGTCATGTAAAGGTGTTGGCCGCGCTGCTGACACTGCTGCGGTTTTGGAACAACTAAAGAACTACCGTCTGGCCCGAACCGCAGTCCCTGAGTATCATAGTTAAAAACGAACCCATAGTAGTAGCAAAAGTCGTTGAACAAGTGTCCAAGCGGTGACGTCGTCAGCAGTCGGTGCACTGTACAGCGAACTAAATCATCTTCTTCAACTGACTCGGCTTGTGATTCTGTCCCCACTTTCCTTTCAGCATCCTCGTCAGGTGTTTCCGCATTCCTTTCCCCCTCACCGACAGATTCACCATCCTCTACCTCTTCCGATGGGTGCTTCGCATTTACATCCCCATCCTCCACTGCACCGGAAGCACTGAAGGAGCCACACTCCACCATCGGGTTAGGACAAGTGGGACCGCCTGCAGCACTTTCATCAACCACGTCATCGCAGCAAACAATATCTCTACCATCGAAATCATCTACTGCAGCAGTATCCACCGCACTTTCATCAAGAGACTGGGAAACAACGCTACCAGGCACCGTGACCACAGGAGCCTCCGTAACATCTGTGTGTTGTTGCTGTTGTTGCTGCCACTCATCAAGCGCTTCAGCAACCTGGTTGGGAGGGGAACCACTTTTGGTGGGAAGTTGCGCTTTATCAACACCCCTAGCACCACCGCGTACCTCCTCACTTTCCATTGAGAGAATGAATGACTTAAGTATACCCTCAGTACTCAGTCGACTGTTGCCGCCTTGCTGGTTGCTGTGTTGTTGTTGTCGACTGAGAAATTGCCCTAATAACATACCCGTCACCACAGGAAACCTATCGTCCGGAGAGGATGGTTTTTGGTCGGCTGGAGATGTTGTACCGGATCCGTGGTGGGCACTGGGAGAAACCTGAACACGTAGTGATGGGACGCAGGGTGAACTCCTCCCTCCAGTGGGGTTCCTAGGATCCAGCTCACAAGGGTTTTGAACACACGGCTGTGCCCCATCCCCCACCTGCTGTTGGCGACGGATCTGCTCTCTCAGCGTCTCCTCAAGATGCTTCGATATCTCGTTAAAGAAATGATGTACTAAGAGATAAATGGCGAATGAAGTCATGTCCCCGGGTTGGGAATCACCTATCCCCATCTGTCGTACACAATGCTTAAGAAACAGGATAAGTCCTCGCGATGTCGGGTAGCGTTTCAGCAAACGGTTAGTTAACTGCATCGATCTCCAGTGCTCGCCACCAGCAAACGATATGTCGCACCGAAGCCCTGTCATTTTCTCTGTAACTTTAATAACCGGTACCCGTGTGGAAATGATAGTTTGCACCTGATAAAGAGGACCATCAACTGTGGGAACATACAAGCGACGACGCCCTAGTGGTGGTAACGGAGGCAGCGGTGCAGATGTAAATGACGGTATACAGCTGTGTAAAGCTACTGCGGCCGCGTTGGGACCCACCCGTGTGCTGAGAGCGTAGTCGCGCTCAATTTGCAGTCGGTATTCCGCCTCCTCCTCCTCTACGCGCAAAATACAATCGGATTCCGGCGGCTCCACCGCCATTGCTAACAAGTTTTCCTCGGCCCCCGAACCAGTAGTATCCACCACGTTGTTGTCAACCGATACTACTCCCGTACTTTCCCTCAAGCTACTGTTATTACCAGGCTGGTGCATGACCTCCGTCTCGAGTGAGCAACCCTCTGCTGGTTCCAAACTCAACCCCTCCAACTCTTCTCCGCTAATACTCTGAATAGCCTTAGATAACTGTTGAATCGCTTGTAAAGGGGCTAGAGGCTCGTAGTCTACAACGAGAATATCAATGTCACTCGAAGCGAGCGCGAGGTCAGTCGTAATCGAACCGTGCATCCGCAGGCGCGCTCGTGGTCCTAGAACTTTGGTAGTGATGCGCTGTATGCGAGAAACGAATTCATGTCGCTCCTGACGATCACCCCCACGGAGACCCAAGCATGTGTCTACGTATATTTGCAGAGAGGAAACGAAGTAGTACGAAGGTAACATCGACCAATGTGGGGTGCCACCCGAAACATCTATCATTTTGGATGCATCACCTTGTAGCGGAACTGGGTATAGTAACTGCTGCTTCTGGGCCAACATCATAGCAGTATGCTCGGCTACACGCTGCGCGCCATCGGGCATAGAATCAAGCATCATATTTCTTTGGAATGGAAACCCGAAAGGGCCAAAGGTCTCCTCAACTTGCTGTTGTTGTCGTGCCTTATGACGTCGGGATCGATGCGGAGTAGCGGGCCGCGCCGGGCCTGATTTATCACCCGAAACCCCTCCGTCAAGACTATTTGAACCTTTACCCAGTTCCGATGCGCTACCGTTGTTGTTGTTATTGGACTTTGGTCCAACCCGTGACGACTGTTTCCGAGAACCGTCATTCGACTTCCCCTTATTCGTTCGACAGGAAGTTTCAGAAGTTACAGCGTGATCAATACTGCTAATACCACTTGCCGAGGGCCACCTTCCATGTTGCGGATCATCCAGAATACGCTCGTGTGGTAAAGTGGAAGAAGTGGGTGGCGCCGCCGTTCTAGCACGCTGTGGCACCTGCTGAGTTTTTGTTGTTTCTGCCGCCCTCCCCCTCGCCACCTTACGGGGTGGTCTAATCCCATTAAGAGAGGATTCAGAATCTTTTGCTGGTCCCACACTTCTTTTCGCACTTTTCGCCGTGGGCTCCTCAATTCCATGGTCAAGGTCACGGCGCTCAACAGTGTTGCTACTTTCAGTATCTTCACTGACGCCGGTACCCACACCTGCTGTTGTATTATCCTCGATAAAACCCCCTCGCGTGATTGGAACAGAGTTCAACGTGCACGGGGAATCGGCGCTGATTTCGTCGAGTACACACGCTACAGGCAAAACAGTAGCACAAAGCTGCGGTGGAGAGTTAGCCTGCGCCATCTCTTCATCTTTCAGCTGTGTGCAAACGTCACTACCAGAACTATTTTCGCATGCGTTATCCGTTTGTGCAATATTTATGTGTTCAGTGCTTTCTGAAAAATCCTCATGCACTACTGACACGCACGCGGCCGCCGACGCTACCACGTCAGCGCTACTGCTCCCACACTGGGACACATGACGTGATGGAACGAGTACCACCTCTGACGACAAATACTCGTCAAGCGGAAAGAACAAATCGCCGTGCGCACGTACGCTTTCGGCACCTTCCAAGTGATCTGACGGCGAGGAAGGTGTTTCCAACGGTGACCAATGCTGAATTTGACGTTCATGCAGAGAAACACAAGCGCCGCTACTATCCTGTGGGTCTATGGGACTGTCGTGCAATTCCCCTTCCAACTCGTTACACCCCGGTTTGGAGTCAAAGCTCATTGTTCGGCAGTTCAAACACCGAAAACAATGCGGTAAGCGGGATAAAAA
The DNA here is from genome assembly GCF_001457755.1 of Trypanosoma equiperdum. Taxonomy (NCBI): domain Eukaryota; phylum Euglenozoa; class Kinetoplastea; order Trypanosomatida; family Trypanosomatidae; genus Trypanosoma; species Trypanosoma equiperdum. Next base: position 41,369 of record NW_027124409.1, read on the forward strand.
CTAAAAGCAGGCCACCTGCAGCGCACAAAAATAAATAAGTAAATATATATATATATATATAT
>NW_027124409.1:41440-54451 GCF_001457755.1 Trypanosoma equiperdum
CAACACGCGTCTTTACGCAAATAATGACGCGTGCGTTCGGTCGCTTTTTGTTACCCCTCGCCCAGCGATGCTCCTATGTTCCTTCTAACTAAGTGCGCACCCCGGTCGTAGCTTCGTTTGCTCTAGTTAGTCTCTGCGGCTTCACGAAGTCTGCCTACCCTCTTTGAATTTCCTACGCACCTCCTTTCTCCACTCCACCCGTTGATTTGCTTAGTTTCCTTTTCCGTTCGAAAAAAGAAATATTGTTTTTCCCTTGTTCCTTTTCCTCCGTTTTCTCTTTTTTTTCTTTTAGTTTTAGTCAATCACTCCTATTTTTCTCCAGTCTTTCCCGTTTCTCTTAGTTTCCTGTGGGGGATCTCTCCTTTACTTGCGTACGCCTGCTTTTCCGTTAGTGAGAACCTCTCTCTTTTCCTCTAGGGAAAGACAGAAAGAAACAGTACTACGCGATCCACTTTCACGGGGCGAACGAATAAGAAAAATAAAGGGAGAATCAGAACAAAAGAAAGAGATGTTTCGATGTGCCGGAATACAGTGATAGTTGTTAACAGCAAACGAATACAATGTAAATGATTCATTCCATGTGAAGGGACGCAAAAAATGCTGTGAGTCCCTATGTCTGGTTTAATAAGAATGGGGATATCTTGCAGTAGTAAGAAACTGACAGGGGAAAAGCAGCCTCATACACGACTGCAGCACTCTTAGGCACTAGGCACAGTGGAGCCTTTCATGGATTCAACAAAAAAGGAAAACATCTCACGCGCCCTCGACTCCACCGTTTGCCACTCTGATGGAGTAATATCAGCCTTTATATCCGTAACAGTTACATCAGCACTGTTAGACTGCACCATCCTCTGAAAAAGGCGCATCGCCGCATCATCAATCCCGGAGGCTGATACGGATGGGGCGTTTACAACAGAGGAAGAAGGGAGCGCATCAGCTTCTTGTGCAGCTTTATTCACACTTACGCTCCTTGTGGGCTGTTCAAACTGTAACAGATTAGCGTCAACATAACTAGAAGGCATAGAAGGTTGATGCTGCGAGTTCGCAGCATCCGTAGGTAAGTGGCCTTCGCAGTGGTCGCCACACGGCAACTGCATCTCCTGATGTTTTTTCACAATATCCTTTAGCCTCGAGCTGATGCCAGGTACAAGATATTCACATTTGGCGAAGTCTTCACGAAGCATGAAGAAGCCGCGTAAATTTTCCACGGTACCGGCATCAAAGAGAGAGTACGTACGAGTACCTAACTGGAAACACCACAAACACTGCGACGGGTGCTGTACATCGTACATCGTAACACCACGAGAAATGTACCACAACTGCCTAAGAAGCATTATTGTTACTCCCATGAGGACTACAGGAAGCACTGGCATCATGTACGCCTCACTCAAGCGTTGTAACGTGGTCTCTCCAGGACTGATACGCGATGAACTCCATCCAACAAGAAGCCACATGCTTACCAGGAAAGTGGCATGAACCACGAGAACCGTAACGTACAGCCGGTGGTTCCCGGCACCAATGCTATTGGCCAACCAGGGACAGTAATGATCGTAACGTAGCACGATGCGATTTGTGTACTGGCATCTCTGAGCCCGGAGCGGCTTCCTGACCATGCATTGGGTGTCGAAAGTTGTTTTCGTCTCGTCTGGCAGTACGCCTTTCGCACAAAAAACAGTTTTGTGGATTGCGGCCCGCTGTGCTGGGGTGGAGTTTACAACGAGTGGATCCCGCCGCGCAACGATAGCCCCACATAAGAGGCTACCGACGCCACATAAGAGGGTGAAAATACAGTACAAACCAGACGGAGTCGGTTGTCTAGACACATAATGTAACTGATACACGCAGCATCCAGCCAGCGCTATCGTGTATCCAACAAAACACCCAGCAGGGTACAGCGACTTTGCCTCCGTGGTATGAAAATTTCTGCTGCTAAGGCGAAAACTAACGAACAGGCTAAAGAGTGCCGCACCACGAATTAAAATCATTTCATTCGTTAACGTTGCACACAGAACCATCAGAGCATGCACAACAATCAATCCATCAGCGAATACCAGAGCGCCTTTGAATGATAACAAGTTCTGTGATGGGTTGTTGCCGCAAGCAAAACGCTGCAGCAGCGCCTCACGCCCACTAAGGGAGGTTTCCTTGCAATACGCCTTTAATAAATTGTAAACCTCCTTTGACCTAACCTTTCTCTCCGCAGCGGTTGGGCACCACAGAGAGCGTATATTAACAAAACGTTGTAACCACGATCCGCCGACTGCAGACACACCAACATTATTGGCTGCAAGTTGCAATGGTGTAAGTCCGATTACATCCGTTTGGTTCACGTCGGCTCCACAACTCAGGAGTGCACACACTAACGCTACGTCTCCACCAAGGATTGCGCGATGCAACGGGGTGTAACTGCTGCGCACCGCTACTGCAGACATAACGGAGGTTTCTTCAGGCTTTAGTTCCTCACCGGTGGAGGCCTTTACGCATTCGCCTTCGCGCGCATTGACGTCCATCCCAAGTTGCTCAACGAGGAAAAGGATTACAAAATTAGCCCCTTTGCCACCCTTTTGGCAGACGAAGTGAAGCAAGTCTTCACTTACTACCTGATGTAGAAGGGAATCTACGAAGCACTGAAGTAACTGCAGTGAAAATGGAGAGCGAGAGGCGTGGTGAAGGACGGTGCACCCTGCATCATCTCGTTGCGTGATAACGGCACCACGTTCCAATAGCAAACGCATGGCCGTAATGTTCCCTTTAGCAGCTGCAACCATCAGCGGTGTCTCACCGGAGGCGTTGCGAGCATTGATATCGGCTCCATTGTCAATAAGAAAACGGATTATCATTTCATTAGAGCACTCACCGAGGAACGGTTCCCTGCCCAGGGTGCAGACAGTTGCTATGTCATTCCCCTGCGTCACCGCAACGTGAAGAGCAGTTGCGCCGTCTTTGTCCCGTGCATTCACGTCAGCTCCACCCAGCAAGAATGTCACCACAGACGGAAACAACCAGTCCCCACCTAGAGATTCATGAAACGTACGACCACACAGCAGTAACATGTGAGGCTCGGGTAGCGGGACATCATTCTGCTCTTCGTGCTGCAGATAATGTGCAAGAGGGAGGGACTGACCACCACGCTCCATCATTCGGTCGCTAAAGACCCACATGGTGAGGCCTAATTTATGAAGCTATTCAGATTCCCAATCTGTCGTTCCCCTCGTGCACGCGTTCTGCACTTCAAGGGATAAACAGATGTTATTTTTACGGTAGGCTTTAATACTAGCTGGTTGTACCCTTTAAATCACCCCGGTGCACAGTCTGCACAGGGGTTCTCGACGCACCTATTCCCGGGGTTTTGGAAGAGCACAGAAAAAAAAACACAAGCACAAGTCACCTAATTAGTTTCACAGAGCGAGGAGATTAACAGTAAAGCAGACAACCGCAGCCGCGATGGCAGGCGGCCGATTAATGAAAAGGGAAAGAAAAGCGTAGAGGTAAACAAATATCACAACAAAACTTGATGCCCCGCCTTCCCATCCCACATTACGCCTAGCCCCCAGTAAACAACTTTACTACACACGAGGGGACACCTCTGGAGGGTGATGCGTCTGAAGAAACTGCTTGACAACCACTAGCATAGAACGAACCTTCAGTTGAGCGGCATCGAGGTTTCTCTGCCGCTCGCTCAGCAACGCCCGCGCATCCGCCAAAGCCTTCTTTAAAGTCTCTAGGTTGTGATTTTGAAGCTCGGTAGAAGCACCGCCGCTCGCAGAGGCATCGGGTGCAGCAGCAGCAGCAGCAGCAGCGACAGGAACTTCTGCATCATTATTTGTCGCACTGTTGTGCTCGACCTCTTGCAATGCAACCTTCGCACGCCAAACTTCCCTTGCAGCGCTCATGGATGCAGTGAAGGCGGGAATAAGAATGTGATATAGGGCGTGCTCCAGACCTAGCGGTTGCAGTGGACCATCTACTAAGAGTCGCTGTAATATTGCAATATTCTCTTCCTCCTGCTGTTGAGAAATCGTCCCTTCAGCCTTTTGTGCCGAGCCCGCACGCTCCTGTTCTGTTGAGGAAGTAACAGCATCACCAACAAGAAAGGGAGCCCGCTTGGCAGCCGCAAGGAGGAATGACTCAAAGGCACTCATGCTAGCAAACAGTAACCGATTGAGGCTTTGCCTGCTGTTACCTTTGTTAACAACCCCAGTCTGGGGTTATTTGTGGAACACAAAATTAAGACAAGCGACCAAAGGAAAATACAGATGCGGACGCGCAGGAAAAAACAACAGAAACCAAACAAGCGAATATAAAGAGGTACGTAAGGCTATTCGTCAACACCACAACATCATTTGTTGACCCTTTAAATATTTCTTGTGTGACCAGCAGGAGACCGGACCACAGAACACCTTCCGGAGGTAACACTCAACGAAACAGTCGCCACAACATCCCAATTAAAAGTGGGATATCAACAAGAGGCAGAAAAAAGTAAGGACGTTCATATGCACCAACACCGCTACAATCCCTCTCTTTTATTTCACAGTGCCTTGCGAGCCGCGGCTCATCAACGCAGCAAAGATATCCTTCAGAAAATCTTCAGCGACGCACCTATGGGTAGCGTCCATGTGCCGGGAGCATCGATACTACCAATGGCTATGATTAAAGCTATAACACACATCACATCGATGCAAAAAGAAAAATTGAAAGAAAAGAATCGTTTTAATGTCAGCATGCGGGTGACGACTGAAGAAGATCATGAACAACACACATAAAGCGCAACGGAACAAAGCACAATCACGGGGGCCACCACAGTTTACACCATTAGTCCAAGACGCAAAAAGAGATTGCAGCAAGATCAGTATATATAAATTATACTGTATAGTTTCCTCCACTAAGAAGAAAGGTGTACCAAAAGCAGATACATATGTTTACGTCCAAATAACAAATATGTCTCAACTTATAAATGAAGCATTCACAGAACCCCATACAAGGTACGTGTTCTTCACTTCACTAATATAACGGCGTGAATTCCTCTACTCCCCACCGTTACGTCAATCTCCTCGTTTTGATCTCTCTAATCATTCTATTTTTTCTCCACTCAATGGAACCCCCGGCACTTGACGCTGTCGCCACACTTTTTATCCGACAGATGAGCACAGAGCCGGACACCTCGCTGAAACAACACCGCGCCCACTGCGGTGGGACAACATAACGGTGGTAAGGTGGCGCCAAGAAGCGAGGATAAGTAAGGTAAGCCATAATCTGGAGGAGCTGATTTAGGGTCGCAGCAAACTGTGGCACACATCAACGACATCAGATATCTTTGGATAACTTGGGTGCGCCTCTAGTACCTTACGGCATACTTCAATTGCCTGAAGCAGCTTCCCCGACTTCATTAAGTGGAAGGCCAACTTGTAGCCAACGGATGGGTCACGCTCCTTTGTGAGCAACCACGCATCCTTATAGCAGTTGGCGGCCTCAGAATGGTTTTCCTCTAATTCATGGCAGGCACCCAGAAGTAGGCAGACACGGGGACAGCTCTTGTTTAATTCGAGGGCCTTCTGCAGCATCATTTTAGCCATCTTCACATCTTTCTTCTGCACAGACATGTGTGCACTAAGGAGCCGGGCGCGATGCACAGAGTCACTGGTGGTGGGATCAAACGGTAGAAGAACTATAGGTTTAAGTTCGGCTGTGGCCTTCTTCTCGAGACCAGATATGAAGTATGCAATTGCTAGACCAACACGCGCATGAACATTCATGCGTCCAGTATACGCCGGGGGCTCATTGACATCGCTCAATAACTTGCTGTCTTCATCGTCAGCAGCGTTATCAGCTTCTTTCTGGGGCTCCTTGTTATTTGCCTTTTCACTCTGTCCGGCATTCCTCTCAGCGGCGGTGCAAATGCGTGTGAACTCCTTAATTGCGCGTTCTACCAACTGACGTTTTTTGCTTGCAACCCAGCAGTAACCCTGAAGTATATCTCGCGTCTCTCCAGGCGCCATCTGCATCAGCAGTCGCTCAGCAACTTTCACGTTCTCATTCCTGTCTTCGTCACCCATTTGGGTGTCGACCCAGAGTTCTTCATTTGTGGGAACAAGATACATCTCAATCATGTTCACTAACGCCTTCTCGCTCCACTGGGTATCATCTGAGCGAAGTCGCGCAGCGTTGAAAGCCCGAAGGGCTTCCGTACTCTCCTGGCAATAGCGATGATAAAGCCCACGCGCGAAACTCAACGCAGCGTCAGGGCGCTGACCAACATCAAGCATACTTTCCGCACGCTCAAGTACAATCTTCGCGTCACTAAGACGACCTGCATGGCGCAACAGTTGAACATACTGAACAAGTGCCTCGTAATTATTCGGAGTTTTCTCGAGGAGTTGACTAAAGTGGTTTGCTGCGTCATCAAAACAATTCCGACGCACCATGAGGTCGGCGAGGATCACTACAGCTTCTTCGCAAGCGGGGTTGATGCGCAGAACAGCGTTGCATTGCTCTTCACAGGCATTTTCATCGCCACACTGCAGGAGCAAACGGGCACTTGCTAATATTGGTGCCTCACTTGATTCGTCGTACATGCGTGATTCCTGATAACACTCCTTCGCACGCTCTACCTCACCCACAGAAGCATAGTAGCGCCCGAGCTCGAGACTTATTGTTGCCGCCACAACTTTCTGCTGATATATGGTTTCTCGCGTCTCGTTGCGCATCATATTGCGGAGAACATGCTCTTGAAAGCCTCGCGCCTGAAGTAAGGCTTCGGCTGCCAGGTCAGCGTTCTGTGTGTTGCGATTGATTTTGCACATTAGTAGCGCACAGTTCACGCGCTCGATGGCGCGGTCGACACCCTCCCCTACGTCGGGCTCGCTTTGATACGCTGGTGCCTCTTTCAGCACCGCAATGGCATGATCCACAGCCCCAAGGTGCCAGAAGAGCGTCGCAAGATCAGCACGCACAGCAAACTTCGACTTGTCTGATGCCACCGCATCGCGGTAGTAGCGAATTGCTCGCTGATAGTCATGTGTTGACACAAGTGCACGACCAATGAGTACCGCAAGGTCACTGTTATCGGGATCAATCGCTTTGGCCTTCTCATACGCAGAGATGGACTTCTCCGGTTCCTGTATGTTCGTGTATGCTTCGCCCAAGGCTATGTAACTCTGTGCCGTCGCCACTTCCTCTACGAGCTGTTCAAAACACTCCGCGTACATTTGGCGGTTTTGCCGGTGAATAAGATATATGTTCGCCATCCTTGTCTTAGCAGCAATGAAAAAATCACTACGTGGTGGCACTTGTCTCAGTATTTCAAGGGCTCTGTCCACATCAGTGCGAGCAGCTATCATTGCGCTTGCAATAGCCACCCGCCCTGCCTGTGCCGTGTCCTTGAACAGTGCCGTTGCCTCGGCTACAGTTGCACGGGCCTCTTCAGCATCATGAAGTTTGAGGTGAGTTTGTGCAATTAACAGATATAAACTCACATGGTCCTGCACGCTAAGAGGTTGTACGAGCCGTCCCTTGGCGGTGACGTGCGACTTATCCTTAACGACCTTTAGTGCTTCTTGCAGTGCCTCGAGTGCTTCCTTGTGCTTGTTCATCATCCCAAGTACGGAACCGTACAACAAATTGTACAGAGGTTGATCCTTCACCTCGAAATCCAACGTCAGTGCTTGCTCCAGGGCTTGTGAAGCAAGGCTCACATTCCCAACGTATTGGCAAATCTGCGCTGAGAGGAGAAATGCATCGGGAATAGCGTGCTCATGGCGAATATTTGTGGTGATCATTGCCTGTGCCTTGTTCAGGTTCCCAGAGACAAAATATACTTTTGACAGAAGAAGTTGTCCCTCCAAACAGCCGGGAACGTGACGAAGTAACAATTCAAGATGACGCTTACACTTCTCAGCGATGGGATCCGCCTTACTAACAGTTGGATCTGGGGGCTCCGTGCGGCAGTGATGCATGTACTCTTTTGCCACTTCAAGCATCAGTGGTGGGTTGAGTTTAATGTACAACTCCAACCCCGATGATCCCGATCCCACTTCTTGCCTTATTGCCTCGGCCGTTTGGTCAAGAAAGTGTAGCGCTTTTGACTCATTTCTGTGCCGCCGCCACTGAAGAATGGCGTTGAGGGCACTGAGCTCTGGATTTCGTTGGTTCGATGCCTGAATCTCGTTCGGAAACTCTATCTGTTTCGCTGCGTCATCAAGGTTTCCTGTGAAAATGAGGCAGCGAATTAAACCGAGCAGTGGAAGGACGCTACTGTCTGCAGAGGCGGAGGCCTTCTTGAAGGTTGCGAGGGCTGTTTTGTACTCACCGCGGAGGAGTTGTTGGAAGCCAACTTCAGTCAAATACTCACCTCTCTGTGGAGCCATGCGGTGGGCAGCCTCCGCAAACTGCATCGTAACACCCAAAAGAGGCGGATATGACCCACTAAGGCGCGAGAAGCACTGTGCATACTCAAAAAAGAGGGCCGCATTTTTTGGTTCCTTTTCCTGTAACGCCTCGAATAAGGACGGTAACTGAGCAGCAGCGGCCTCATATCGGGCATCCTTCACCAGTAAAAACAGGGTGTTCAAAGCAAGTGCCTCCAGATTAGTTTTATCTTTCCCAAGAATGCGCTTCGTCGTTTCGGTGCACTGCTCCCAGTCCTCTGCCTTCATGAGGTGCCGAGCCTTCACAATAAGGGCAGGAGTGAAACTCGGATGGCTGACAATGAGTTTATTGAGTAACTGCTGGGCAGGAAAAAACTGGTACTTGCGCTCAAAGAAAGCGACACGGCCCATGGTAGAGTCAATGTCCATTGGTTCCCCATTTTGACTCTCCATATTCATCACTTTCTGGAAAAGAGACCCGCATTTCTCGAGGAAGGCCCCACGACCAATGCTGAGGTCCACCCACGCACGTATCGTTGCAAGATTTGTGCATTCATCACGATGCGTCTCCTGAACATCCTCATAGCGGAGTAATATGTCCCGGGCACCAGCTGCGTCACCGGACAACCACATCAGCGCTGCTGCCTGCACCCAGCCATCTATACTGTTTGCTGCTGTATCTCCATCAGCATAAGCTGCCAGAGCCCGCTCCGCCGAAGCGAGTCCCTCTGTATCCTTACTTCTGCGGTAGATAAGCACAATACCCATCAATGCGGGTATAACCGTTTCGCGGTGTTGCTGCGCTGATTTGTACTCTCTCAACGCCTCGTTAGGCTGACCCTGCTTGTCGTAGCACAATGCACGCCACACACGAAACAACCAGCTGTCCGTTGATTTAATTGTGTCGGTGCAAACGAGCTCCGCATGGCGCCACAGCTTCTCCCGCGCGTAAAACATCATCAGCGCATAGTTGGTACGTATTAAGGAGGGCATTGCCTCACAACACCGATCAGCTTCGAACCCTTATCTCACTTGTAGTTGTGCTTATCAATATTTAACTTCCACTTTTTTTCCAATGAGAACACCCTATAGAAGTTATGATGGCAGTAACAGACCACGGTATGGGGGAAAATAACCAAAAGCGAGAAAATATTACACAAAGTTTTTTGAAAAACATCCCTCTCGCATACAAGCTTAACAAGATGTATGTAAAAGGGAATTGCACACATTGGAAGGGCGATAAAAGATATGAGATGCAGAAAGCCACGCGGATCACAAGCAAGCCTACACTGGGGATAACGAAATATGGAAAGATTAAGAACAGTTGAGCACTTGGGTCTAAAACATTAGTACAAATGCCGAAGCGCAGACACAACACATTACCACCGCAAAGGGGGGAAAACGAAGGATCGCACACCTCACCCATCGCTGCCGCATCACTGTGATAGAGAGACGCTCCCTACTTCCTCTGAAGCGAACACGTCTTATCCAATCCATAACCAACAGCATTTTCAAAATTGCTCTTGTTCAGCAATATGTGACCTCAAAATCTCACTGCAAATGCATAGCCATATCTAAGAGGTCATGACGAATTAAATGTTTCTGATCGAAAGCAGGAAACCCCTCCTACCGCCCCCCCCCCTCCGCTACCTTCAGTCAACAAGACCGCGATGCAGCGGAGTTCAACTGGGTCTGGAGGATAGAGGATTCGCGCCCCCCTTTGGCTCGCATCGCTGGTCGACATGAAAGGGCATGGGACAGTGAGTCCACGCCTTAGATGGCTGTCAAAAGCAATAGCACCAACGAAGAGGCACAGCATCGCGATGTGAAAATTAAAAAAAAAACATGGTCAATGCCAGCGGCTACAGGTTGACGTGCTGCGGTTCGGAAGCAGCATCTCCCTACGGACAAAGGAGGCAAACCGAGCTACCACTAACGAAAGCGGACAGCTGGGACAGTAACACAACAGCGCCTCTGCCCACCCTTTCAGGTAGTACAAGGGATAAAAACTATCAAGTGACAAAAGGGAGGGCACAGAGTAGACCACCCTGTGGCGAAACGTTATGCCAGTGACATGGCCCTCTGTTACACCGACGGGAGACCACAGAGGCATCTTGCATTCGCGTGTCCGTGATTACTCTACTCCGAAAGTCTCTGTTATTTGCACATGGGGACTCAACAGCATCGGCACCGAAACCACCGCTCCTTGAAAGAGCAGCACGGCAGTCCACAAATACACACGTATACATGCAGCTGCATACTCACACACACCAGGCATTTTGACATACTAGAGAACACGCATCACTTCGCACCTCGCCGGCCCTCCTCCGTTTCCTTCTTTGATGTTCCACCCGTATCTCTTGACTTAAAGGTACTACCACTGGGCTCCACATGCCCGCCACCTCGACGGGGTATTGGCAACACCGCCGACGCCCTGGGTCTAACCTTCGGTGTTCCGGCACTCACATGAACTGCAGCAACCTCCTTTCCATTTGGCCGAGCCGCCTCCTCCGCCGGCAATCCCCCCACGTGACTTACATTTGCCGCTGATCCGTCTGGTGTCGGTTCTTCTTCCGTAGCCTCTGTTATTGTTAACTTCGATGGTGGTGGTGGTGCTGGCGCGGGTACAGTCGGTGACGATAGCTGTGGCGGCGGTGCGAGCAGACTCCAACCTAACTGTCTTGCCTCTGCTTCCACCAGTTCCTCCTCGGTGTGCACTACCGTTACAACCGGCGTGATACACACCCAATCGGCCACATACGGGGGCGAAATGCGGACAATGGGGCGATATAACTCTACATATTGCATATCCCCCATCCGTACCTTGTCCCCGGCGAAGCTGCGATATTCCTGAAATATAGAAACTAACGACCATCCCTGTAGTAGCCGTAGACACGCCGCAACAGTGCCCGTCCTGTGTTTCCCCTTGTTGCAATGAATAAGAACGGGGTGAAGTCTCGTGTCGATGAGGGCAGAGAGAATACGATGCATCAGCGGTTCTGAGATATCCATGAAAGGTTCTTTGTTTCCCTCAGTGGCAAATCGACGAATTGTTATTCCGCTTTCTTCGCAGAACTTTACATTACTTTCCGCATAGTCCTCGGGGCAGAGATATATGATGGTGCGCAACCCCAGAGCACGGATGAAGCGGTAGTTTTTGCGTGTCGGGTAACCGGAACGGTACACACCAGGGCACACCATTGCAAAATTGATAGTTGGAACGAGTTGCTCCCTCACCTCCGGAGGTGGTTGCCCCGGAAGTGTCATGGTGTAACTCCAAATATGTCACTACAGTAATCAATAACGTAAATACGCTGGACTTCCCTTCCCTACAGAACAGAAAAGACGCAACACAAATAAAGGGCCGACCGTCAAGAAGAGCGTGCGCGCAACAGCCCACGCAACCGCTGCAGCCTTCCGATGGCAGGGGCCCTTGCTAAAAAAAAAAATAAAGAAAAAAGCGAGTAACAATGTGGTGAAACCCTGCAGTAGAGGTAACGGACAGCAATGTCGTGGAAGCAGCAACAATGTGGTGCGTAGCGCCTTCGAACCGCACGATCAAATATCTGACGCGTTCTGACTGAAGTCAACACTCTCCCCCGCCCGCAGAAATTGTGCAACTCAATATTCATTGTCACTGCAATCGCATTTCTCAGCACCCCAAAAAGTTATGTGGCACACTTTGCGCGTATGGACAAAAGAAGAAAAGGAAAAAGACACAGACAACGCGCCTGCGAATGTGAAAAGCGTATCACACCGTTACTTCCATTTGTTGATAGTGGCGTACAAATCTTTCAAATGAAGCCCCCAAAACCCCAAGCAGCCGAATAGGTTTGTATTCTGCAGAAACTCTATGAGGACTTCTTTTTCATTCAATTGGTATTGAAGGATTGGTACACCATTTGTTGGTAAAGTTAGGCCTTCTCTCATACCACGATATTCATGCAATAGAGCAAAATCCCCTTTCGCCCCATTGAGCGTCGAACGCAGCGCGACTATTCAACGGCAGTTTCCCCTTACTCGCCTTCACCTACCACTAAGGAGCATGCGCCCATTCCTCCCCCAACAAAAAAAAAAAGAGCGACAGGAATGAAAATGAAAATAATAAATAAATAGGTGCTGTCAGGAGCAGGAAGAATCCCCAAGAAAGGAGAGAGACCAGCCAATGACAACTGTACCGCTGTGCATATTACTACAGTTATTATCGTTATCATTTTGAAGTGCAATTAATATAACATGAGCAAGGACGCAGCAGACGTAGAACCAATATATTTTTATATTTTTTGATGTCGGCAAGGACACCCTTGTTGCACGGGGTGTGCTCTTGGACACACAATGATGCGTTGCTTGGCGCACCGAAAAGAATATGAAGGGGGAGAAAAAAACAGTCGATGCTGTATACTTCGCATCAAAAGTACAAACTATTTACAAAGAGGAAAACTGTTTTTTTCTTTTTCTTTGAAGGAGCACCCAGCATAGTGAGCGACAAGTAACTCCGTAGCAACGAGAAACTGATGCAAAGTGAGGGGAACAAGGATGTGTCAACAACGCCTGCCTGGCAGAGCACCGATATCATCCGTAACCTCGGACCAACTTGGTGAAGCTGCGGGTTAAACCAAATGAAGCAGGCAAAATATGAAAAAAAAAA
>NW_027124409.1:54468-64903 GCF_001457755.1 Trypanosoma equiperdum
GGTAGCTCGGGTGATCCAGTAATCAAATCCATAGAAAACGGAAGCGGCTGGGCCTCGAATGGTACGGCGCAAGGCCCAACACCACTATCCATGATCCAAAGATCGGGAGGCGGCTCCGCCCGTTCCTCCGGAGGTTGCTGCTTTGGTGGGTGCCCCTTGGTCAGGAGTTTGCTCCGTTTTGCCTCCAAGAACAGCCAAATATTTACGTCAGCCGCGAACAACTGCCCTAGTTCCAAAAATATCTCCAACTGATGTGTACACACCTCTTGCGAGGTGTCGACGCGGTAGCCCGTTGTGTACGCAGTGTCTTTTGTCGGATCCAATAGTCTGTGATACTGACCAAAGTTATGGATAACATCCAAGGGCAGCAGTCTACAGGGCATGGGAATTCCCGACCCGTCTGCCCCCGTCGCCTCATTCTGAAGCATGCCGGAAGTTTCCGCACCACACGCCGCCCCCGAAAATGACCTGGTTATATCTTCCTCCGATTCCCCGGTACCCAAAGGAGTAATTGGGCGGGGAATCGATGTTGACCCCAAATCTTGTTCCGGGGGTGTCTTCTGCGTGGTAGGGGGAACGTCCTTTATACCTTTACTCGCCTTCAAAATTTTATCAGGATCGCTGTGCTTCGCATCACTTGATAGACTGCTACGTGCCTGAACGAATACGTGTACAGGAATACGCTGACGGCTAGTTGTGAGGCTGCTTTTAACCGCTTTGGTTGCCTTTGAGAAGAGGCTACGCATCAGCCCCTTGCCACTCTTACTTTTGCTTGCTCCAGTGCCGCCTTGGTCACGCCCCGCCTTCGCTAACATTGCAGCGCTCAAGCGCGCCACGTCAGCAGCGGGTAAATCCTGGTAGAGATCTGGGAAGCGCCGCGAAGCCCGAATATAGAAAGAGGAAAGCATTCCTATCATCCGGGGGTGAGAAATGTAGTAGTTCTTCGAAAGCGGATCCCTCTCTCCTCCTCGTAAACTGTGAGAATTCTGCTCATACAGCCTATTACTACATGATTGCCGTACGATCGTTCCGTCCAAAAACGATAGCAAACCTAGCGTCTCAACCGAAAGGGTTGCCACTTCCCAATTATGGTATAACCGCGTCTTGGAAATGGCAGTTGCAAATTTAGAATTACCACCGAGGTTGTCTGGAAGAAAACGCTGGTAATCCAAAGAGTAGACGATACGGTTAGGTTGCCGCCATGTGGTGCTAGAATCATGACCTTCGAAGTAGCTACCACCTGTGTTTCTCATAGGAGAGAGTCCTTTTCTATAATTCCCCAAAAGGCGAGATGCACTATACTCAACAAATGCATCATGTGCCTCCCCCATCGGGGCAGCTTCCACATGAAATAAAGAGTTCAACGAGCGATCCGTGGACAGAGCCCCTGACCCAGCAACCGAGCAAACATGAGCCTGCGCGACCACAGCTCCTAGCACCTGTCGGAATGCTTGCCGCTGTTCCTTGGAGACAAGCGATTTAACGGCGTCCTCCACCTTGTCACTTGATGGCACCAAGTCAGTCGGTGCGAAAAAGAACCGCCGGCTATGATCTGGCGATACACCCACAAATCCTGTGCGTGCGTCCGCTATCCAAATGTGAGCACGGTCCACTCCTGCAGTGTCACTTCCATACAACATCAAACGCGGGAGGATCTCCGCTGTCGACCCCAACATAAACGAAGAGCTTGCCCACATTTCCTCCACAACACCAAAACCTTCCGGCGGAAGGTACGGAACAATAGGAAGCGCCCATATAAAGGGAACGAGCATCGACTGCGCACTAATAACACACGCGGAAGCATGCTGCGGAGTTACACCAATAAAAACGACTCGCTCCTCCTGTAGCAGCAAGGAATGTATCACGCGGAGAGCGTCGTAAGAAAAACTTAAGCACAGAGTCCGCAGTGGAACATCAGTAAAAGGATGGTGAAGGTCATTCGGGCGAATAACAGGAACTGACGCACGCTCAAATTGCAAGTAAAAGTGATTGTTGACGGGAGTTTTGCAAACGTTACTGCAACCGTCAACTAGGTCCGAAAGCGGCCACATTGCTTTGGTGTAAGCCGAATTGTCAGCTCTCGCCAGCCCTTCGACGTTCTGACTACCGAAGTGCCCTCTGCCAATCCCATGGGAAATGCAAAGAACATGAGGGACAGTCTCCAGCACGATAGTGCGCATTGTATTAAACAATGGGGATGCGGAAAGTATCGTGATTAGTAATCCCTCCGCGGCACACCCTGTGTAAATAAAGTACGTAAAACCGTACAAGTAACCTTCATCATCTGTTCTCTTCTCGTCTTCACCATAGCTACCACTGTTGTAGCATACCACGTCCATGGCTGTTCCAGATCCAGCGGCACGCAAGCACGCAGAACCAAACTGGCATGACGGGACTTGGATGAAGAGACCTTCCTCCCCAATGGGTGAGACATCCTTCGCACCATACGCACCACCAGCAGGTTGCAAACCTCCACCATTCATCGTTTTAAGCAACAGCCTTCCGCAAAACCTCTTCAAAAGTGAACACAGGACGCTGTTCTTTTCAACAACATCCTCAGATGCACAAGCATCGGCAACGCACTCCCTACTGCCCCTATCATTATTTCCACTTCTTCCATTGTTGAACACAACAATTGGTTCCAACACTGCTGCAGGAACCGACCCTTCGTCACGAGCACCAACGTTGTCACAGTAAGAATCCTGTACCCAAACGCGATGCAGCGACACAGTATGTGCTAATGGGCAAACCTGCATATTTGCTAAACCTCACAAATATATATATATATATATACTGATGCACGTGAAAGGGAGAAGTTAAATACCCAAACTTCAGCCGTTTTGTGAGGAGGAAGAAGGAGTCTGGCACTAACAAACATCGTGGGATAGGGACAATCGCCAACAAACCGTGGGAGCAAGGAGACAAAATCACGTACTCAAGGAACATGAAGTAAAAAAAATATGGAAGCAACAGAATGTTCTGACACATAATATGTTATCCCCTACAAAATATATATATTTTTAACACTGACAGTTCGTTTACCGCAGAGCTTCCACGAAAAATAAAATGGCAAAAAGAAAACTCAAGAATAGTTTTGGTTGAGATGGCGGGCAAAGCGTGGTAACACAAATGCCGCCTTATGGACGTCCGAGTCGTAGTACTTCAGTTCACCCGCAAAAGGCATCGACTCGACGGGACGCACGGGTTGGGTCACATCCACGCCAGCCACCTTGGAACATATGAGAGAACCAATGCTTCCGCATGGGTACGTAGGGGTGTAAATCATAGCGTACTTTACGGAGGCAAAACCCACCTTGTTTTTAATAAAGTCGGCCATCCCTTCAATTAGGTTGCGATTCAACCAAACAGACTCTCCTTGATTACAACAGATGCCGCGTGGTTTCAGGATGCGCAGCACGTCCCGATAAAACTTCTCCCCAAACAACTCAGCTGCGGGGCCGTCAGGGTCTGTGGTGTCGATAATAACCACGTCAAAACTTTCACTTGCCGCCTCCCTCACGAATGCAACGCCGTCCCCTACCCGCACATCAGCCCTTGGGTCAGAGAAACCGCTCGAAATCTGAGGAAAATATTTCTTGCTTGCCTCAATCACGTCACCATCAATATCAACGAGAACGCACCGCTTGACAGTGCCGTGGCGCAGAACTTCGCGCATGACACCACCATCCCCACCCCCAATGATGAGGACATCCACGGGATCGGGATGAGCGCAGAGAGGGGTGTGGCTCAACATTTCGTGGTAAACAAACTCATCGAAGTCTGTAAGTTGGATGCAACCGTCAAGCGTCATGACGGTGCCCCACGGCCCTTTGGGATCGGTCTCGAAAATCGACAGGTGCTGGAACTTTGTTGGAGCATCGTGTAGAACCTCTTCAACCTTAAAGGACATTGCTTGACCGGGCCACTGCCCATTTTCCTCACGAAACCATCCGTCAGCAAGAAGACCGGGTCCAGGCATCGACTCTCCGACAGGGCAAACACAAGTCGTGTAGATGAGTGTTTGTAAGGGCAGTAAGAAGCGCTATAATAATACCTTCAGATATCCTTGAGCATCGCAAGGTTGAGAGGCGGACAAAAAAGGTATTGCATAACCCAAACTCCTGGAGTACAGTTCCTTTTGTGTGCGGATGCATATTCGTGTACATGCTATAACATCTGTAGACCTACTTTCAGCCTTGCATCGGTGTAAAGCATCACTGACGACGAAAAACGTTAAACAAGATAACCCACACACGCTGATTATAACTCTCGACCGAAAGAAACCACTTAATCGCTTCGTCCATCCATTTTATCAACCCCCCCCCAAGACTCTTTATCTCCCCCACCGCAACAAAACATCTGCCGTATGCACCGCAAACTAGACGACCACACATCACGCTTTCGCAAGAAAATTCGCGTCAAGAACTAAACCAACAAGAACTGTAATGATAACACTCTGATAAGCACTGTAAAATCTCTCTAAGGCACGTGCACCATTAGGGCGGTCCCCATAATATATGGGAACAACAGATGAAAGTAATACCAGAGAAGGGGCGGCTCCTTGCACCTCACTGGGTGGTTGCAATATAACACAGGTTGTAATTAGCACGCAGAAAACAAGGGTGGCACCTAATGTAACCTTATATATAATTTCACGGCAGTTTATCAACCTGAAAGGAACTCCTTTGCCCTTGGAAACTTTGTCGTCGGTCCCTGATTTGATATCAAACGTTCCTTCCCTAAACTCCCGTCGTTTGTCTCCTTCTGCAATTAACCTGGAAACCGAGCGCGAGAGTGCAAGGAAGAAGCCGTTGTACGTGAGGACAAACAGAAGAGACAAAACAAGATCAGAATTCAGCCGATGCGGAGGAAGCATGGGTTTGTTCTCAATGGTGGCCTTCGTGGCAAACATCTCGTACACCCCGCCGGCTGAGTATTCACGCCGCTGCGGCTGCTTTGTCCACCCCAGGGCAAACCAGCGCTTTCTGGAAGTGAACAGCTCGTCACCAGCGCCAAATATCAGAGTAAACAAACAAACGATGTGGCACAGCAAGTACCATATCATCTCCAAAGTGATTACCCGAGTGAGAGGAGCCAATAATGGAGGCAGCTTTGCGCTGTGCTTTGTGCCGGCTACGCTGCTGAGGGTTGCATCCTGCCTCCCTGCTACAGTTTTTTGATTACCCATGATAATTTGATATATAATATTATGAACTGGTGCCTAACAGTGCAAAAAATAAAAAATAAAAATGAGGAATAAGGCACTTCGAACACGAAGTGGGAACACCACAAATAAGGGGTAACGCGGAGACCAGTCAGATGATACGGACTTGCAACACACACACATGTCAAAGTGCTTGTTAAGATAACACCTATACTTAGGGAAATTATGCCCTCCATAAACGGCGACAACAGCGTAGCCAATCGCGCACAAAAAAACGTCCGCATGAATCAATACCCAATCAGCTGCGGTCACATGAGGCCGTCTGACGGTGCTCAAGAAAAGCTGGAGGTAAATTTGCCACCCCTGTCTTTCCTCACAAAGATACACAAAAAACTGGCAAAAAAAACAGCGGAAACGGGGCCCTTCGCGATGGTTTGCAGAGACCCTATAGGGTCGAGAGGTGCCGTGAAAACCCACATGGACCATAGTATTCTTTCGCTCTCGATCAGTGCATTGAGAAAAGTTACACGTGAGACTGGACGCGAGTTTGGGTCGCAGCGGCATCGTCTAAAAGCAATGAGGGTTCCCCTCATGGAAGTGGTCGCTCACGGGGCCCACACCCAACGAGAAGGTCCGGTGTCGCCGCCAAGCCCCGATCATCGTCGACGTCGGAGAAGGGACCTCGCCAGCTCTATACGTCACACCACACGTGTTAGCAAAAAATCAAATAAAATGTCGGCGGTAAATCCGTGACCGGACCGGTTGGGAGTTCAAAAAACAGTGTCAGAGTGTCAGAATGTCAGAATCCACTACAAGGTGCCCCACTATGTTTTATTCTCCCCTTCATCTACGCTGTGCTCGCTGCCGCCCATTTCACTCTCTTCATCAGAACCTAGAACGTCTGCGTTCTCCGTTTTGCCTCCCTCCAACTTGTACCTTGTGCGCCTTGCCTTCCGTTTGCTTGCCTTGGCACGTTTCTTCTGTTGTTTAGAGTTCAACGCCTCAACCTTCGCCCGATGCTCACTCTCTCGCTTCGTCTTTTCCATTAGGCGCTCTGCTTCAGCCTGAAGCCGCTGGCGCCTCTCGGCCTCCCGTTCCTCAGCAAGGCGAACATGTTCATTTGTCTTCCCACCAGCCCCCGCTACAGTGGAACGGAGACGTGGGAGCGAACGCATTGTTTCAATGCTTTTCACATAGCGCTCGTGTTCTGCCTGCAGTCGGCGCTCCCGAGCGGCTTTCTCCTCTGGAGTTAAGGGTGGGAGATTCGACATCCTCCAGCGGACCAATTGTCCCTCACTATATCCCTACCACCTATATAGCATCGGTTAGGCCAACAGTGGAGTGTAAAGGTCGCATGACCTTACCGGAAGAATACCAATGCAGAGAGGAGCATGGAAACAATTGTAATAACACGGAAATGCAACCCGTCACCTCTTACTCTTCCATACGTCTCTTTAATCACTCGCTCTTCTCCCTATCTCGTTTACGATTCACCTTTGGCTTCGCTGTGGGCGTAACCTCTCGTGGTAGGGGGAACTGCTGCGGGGACGTGGTCCGCACAGCGACGTACTTTCTGGTTCCCTTTGCAGTTGCCGCTGTATCAGCCCTTGCTTCTCTTTCCTGCAGCTTTGCCTTTTTATTTTGAAGTGAAGAAAAGCTTCCAGAAGCTGGCGTACCGATTACTCCTCCGGCTGGTAAGGCGTCCGCACTCACCTGACCACCATCCGGCCGTCCTTGGGCCCTCCGCACCAACCCTGCTGAGCGACTGGTCATTGAGACACCTGAAGTGTCACCTTCTTGATATGTATACTTCCGTGCAGGAGTCCGACTTTTCGGGAGTTTGGGGAGACCAAACTCTCCAGCCTGCGTAGGGGGCGGAGACCAGCTGCTAGATAGCGCCCGATCGGAGCGATGCATTCCCTGGCGTTCTAATGTTTCGCACGACTCGGTGATCCATTCGCCGTCAGTATAGTCCAGAGCTGTGGGCGCAGAGTGCACCTCGTCGTCTCCGTGTTTGACAGGAAGGGCTCTTCCATCCAATGA
The DNA here is from genome assembly GCF_001457755.1 of Trypanosoma equiperdum. Taxonomy (NCBI): domain Eukaryota; phylum Euglenozoa; class Kinetoplastea; order Trypanosomatida; family Trypanosomatidae; genus Trypanosoma; species Trypanosoma equiperdum. The sequence continues at coordinate 61,676 of NW_027124409.1, forward strand.
ATGGCTGAAACCTGTGGTCTCCCTTTCCACATGGCAGGTTGAGGCCGCCAGTTGCACGTTGGTGATGTCATCCTGCAAAAAATTATTGTTCCCACGACCAGCAGAACCTGATTCCGCGGTTCGTGCGACCGGGAGGGGCTGGCGGCCACACCTAGGTATTTCTGGAAGCGGCGACGGAGACGAAGAGGGCACGCGATGCTCCTCTTCCATGGTTGATTGAAGTTCATCACCCTCCTGTGGAGGGAATACCACAGTAGTTGGTGGTGACTGCGGTGTCATCTCTTTTAATGCCATCTTCGAATGAATGGAATGACCTGAAGAAGCGGAAGATAGCGATTTTCTACATGAATTATTTGCGATAACTACAGAAACTGAAGCATCGCCACCACACACAGCTTCCTTGACGGCGGCTACTTCCTCTACTGCCGCGTTCGCCGCCGCACGAGATCCACAAAACCATGGTGTTCGATAGCGACGTATCTTCTTCTGCTCCGGTTTCTGTGCTGGTACTTCTTCCGCCTCTGTGAAGTACGGGAGATAACTCGAAGAAGAGGGGTTGCCCAGCTCCCCTCCGCCACCAGAACGGAGGCCTTTCTCATCTAAGAAGCACTCCAGGTGGTCACTTGGAAGAACAGGGAGTGTCTCCACGTTGGGGCAGAAGTCCTCCCTATCCCGGTAGGCTTTAGTGGCCCGCACACTTGGAGTCGCTTCTTCTGGTTCGTATCCATATCCCTGTTCAACACTGTTAAAGGCTCCTTTGCTCATAACGTCCTCCCGAGTCTGATTCGACGGTAAAACGTCCGACAACGCAACAAAATCGGAAACTTGAGGTTGAGGAGGGCAATCACCCCCAGCAAGAGAGCTTGTCACAGAACCTCTGGCAATGTTATCGTTGCACTCATCAGCCTCGTCGTCACTTAAACTTAGGACCTTACTCCGTTGACTCCCACGCAAATCACCAAGTGACTCGAATATATTTGAAGGCGGAACGCACTTTCTCGGCTTTTCTAACTCGGTATCCCCTCCGCAAGACTGCACAAACACATCTTCAACTTCGGGTCTGTAAAGCGGATCTGGTGCCAACAAAACGCATTCCGCGTCGCCCTCTGGGCTCACTTTCGGAGAATACAACGAAGTTAAATGTAGAGGTGCCTGGACTGTTGCTGTTGCACAAGAAGACGAAGGAGACGCCTCGGGAACTGCTGTTCGATTATCGCGGAACACTTGTGTGGAGCGGCCTCGTTTCTTCTGCTGAGTGCCGGTTGAAGAAGAGACATCCACATCCACAAGGCGATTTACTGATTCCATGTTGCATTCCTGCCACTCAACCGACGCACTGCCACTCTCGCTAGTTCGCTTGTGTGACGGTGGTAGTATTCCGCATGTTGCGAGGATTGCTCCGTGTTTCAAAACATTTGGCCCCTCAACACGCTGCTTAGCTGCCGATAGCTGGCCTCCCAAAGAAGATGCGTCACCGGGAGGGGACGACGGCCGGAGTAAAGTAGAAACACCACCACTTTTGTGTGGTGACATTGAAGTTTCCTCCTGCTGGCCGTTACACTCCTTCCTCTGTAAAATATAAAGTCTCATTTTATCTGGTGTCGGAGACGCTGAAGTTACGCCATACAATCGTTCCCACATGTGAAAAGTGGCAGAAGAAAGAATTGCATCTTCAACGGTAACCTCTGAACCTATGAAATCTGCTATTGGACTAAGTTCACACAACTTCATTTTCCACTGCTTCTTCGCACGGCAAAGTGCCGTTCTGTCTGAGGAACAATTTTTTGTTTTAATCCTCAATGGGATAAACAGTACAGTGCACTTAATATGAGTGAAAGGAAAGGGAGTACTTGCAACAGAGAAGGGAAGAAAAAAGAAACAGCTACACCAGTGGAAGCACAACGTTCAGCTTGACACCGTTTACGTTAAATAACATACTTACGAATGCGGGACACATAAGTGGTACATGGGGAGGAGGTGAACAGTATTATAACATAACCAACAGCACAAACTCACATTTCTAGTATTTCCCTACTTCTCGTTAAAAGTAAAATAATGCCGTTTCAACATGCTTCCACCACGTAGTATGTAAAGGGAAAACAACGAGGAGAACCTACAACCACTAAGTTTAGGTCAGTCGTGGCGTCTCAACGCGCATTGAAAAGTAATATCGACAAAAAATGGTACGATTAGATGCTGCTATATTGTTTATTTTCTTATAGTCTACACCTGGGTCACTTAACTGCGTATGACGGTGGGGGACACAATTTTGCGACAAGATGTTGTGTGGAACAAATATATGTAATTAAATAAAGTTCACAAAGCGTACTGAATGACACCACGATGCCCCTCCAACAAGTGGAAAACAATAGTAGTAGCTACTGTCACTAATAAATTGTAATGATAGTTTTTCAAGAAAGTTTTTTTCTTTTACACTCTGACAAAAAACAAGCAAATAAGAAACGTGCGATCCCCCTCCCCCCCAAGCTAAAAACGTTTCTTTCTGGTGCCTCACATCACATTAAAAAAAACAGACTAATACAACCACCTGTCGTAAATGCTGCTTTAAACTCTTGGTTTTTTTAAAGATAGCAACGTGATTAATCGAACTGAGCCAGTCAAAGCGATATCCGGATAAATGATGCCCCTTAAAATGGGGCAAAAAGAAGGTATGAGAGGTAAAAGTAAAAAATTATAACAAGGCTTCTTCCTAACGTCAAACAAACACCCGCTCAGATTTTAAAACCAGCCTCAACACCAGTTTTGCAGGTCCTTTTACTCCAAAAATAATATTGAAAGTTAGTAAATCATCTACATCTAGCGTACATTGGTGAAAATTCGTACCAGACACGTGTATGTTAAGGCACAAAACTCTCCGATTCAGCTTCTGCATTTGCACATGCGATATTAAGAAAACACAATATTTTTGCAGCCCGTTAAACAATGTACCTGAACAACAAAAGACCAACCTGCTCCTGCAACCCTCGTTGCGTGATTGTGTTGTCAGTGAGTGCCAAAGAATTTGGTACACTCAGCAAATCTTACGACTAAAGCACACTCACCTCCTGTCCATTGCTCGAAGATGATAATACTGATACAAATTTTTTCCTATCGTAGTTAACCTCCTTCGTACCCCCTACACGCGCAAAATATATACATATTTTCATATTAATTCCAGTACACAACTGATTTCTAACAGTCACTGAAAAGTCATTGCAAAAAAAAAAA
>NW_027124409.1:64913-65526 GCF_001457755.1 Trypanosoma equiperdum
TATCAATAAGTCGTTAAGTGACGTCATATGGACCGAAAAAAAATAATTAGAGAGGACCTGTCGTAGTAACAATGAAAATACTAAAAGAATGTATAATGAAACAAATGGCATTAAAAGTAAAATGATGTTCTCGTGTACCTCGCAGCGTAACTTTTAGAGAACCGACACCACATACACGCACAATAGTTCTCTCTACTGCGCACGAACCTGTTGCAAAAGGGGACAGACGGCGACCCACGGTTGTGTATTATTATTGTTACTTCCACTCTCCTTATTGTTCTCCATCGAGTATCGCTGATGCCTTATACTGCACTGGTGTATGCGACATTACGTCCACACAGAGGGCGTAGAGCATTCAACAGTCTTTTCATCCATTCCTGGGCAATAATATGGAAAAAGGGAAGAGACAGTGTGAAGTCCACTCTTTTTTGATCCAATAATCCCCACAGTGGCGTTAGCCTACAAGTGACGCGCTTCCGTGTTATGGGTAAATTTGGGGGTTTCGCATACCGGCGACACCATCACGAAGAAAAAAGTTGACATGTAGCGTGACGTCACGTTTAAAAAAAAAATCTCAAGCGAAAGCGAGGATGAAAAACGCATTAAATAATCG
>NW_027124409.1:65536-65970 GCF_001457755.1 Trypanosoma equiperdum
TACGAGGAAAAAAGTTGACATGTAGCGCGACGTCACGTTTAAAAAAAATCTCAAGCAAAAGCGAGGATGAAAAACGCATTAAATAATCGAATGTTACAAGCACATTCAACGAAAAGTATCCATAGAAAATTTGCAAAACTGTACTGCAAAAGTGGAGGAATACACGATTCCTCCTCCATTGCACCACCCGCTCGCTCCAAAAATATAACGTGTACCATTTAAAAGAGGGTGCCAAAGGCAACCCACTGTAACTCCAAGCTTAGGAGGGAAGGGAATAACAGTGACCTTCCAATGCAGACACGACATATCCATCCAATATGCATTCACAATTGAATTTCAAGAAGGGGGGAAACGTTCATATTTATTCAAAGAAATATCTGATCTGGTAACCTGCGGTCATCCACTGCTTCAAAAGTGTAACTGACGGTGAAAGT
>NW_027124409.1:65980-66255 GCF_001457755.1 Trypanosoma equiperdum
GTTCATAACTGAATTTCAAGAAGGGGGAAAACGTTCATATTTATTCAAAGAAATATCTGACCTGGTAACCTGCGGTCATCTACTGCTTCAAAAGTGTAACTGACGGTGAAAGTCACGATTCGCGTTTCGACAGAATACCAGCACACCCCTTTGACGGTAACAGGTTCTAGTGAAATGGAATTTCCTCACCTTTTCTTTCCTTTTTTTTTTTTGCACTAAGAGGAAACCTTTCCAATATTACCTGAGGTTAGTGATGGACACTTGCCTTCTTTCCA
>NW_027124409.1:66265-66813 GCF_001457755.1 Trypanosoma equiperdum
GCACTAAGAGTAAGCCTTTCCAATATTACCCGAGGTTAGTGATGGACACTTGCCTTCTTTCCACTCATCACCCCAACCTCTGTAACTCGAAAACCGAGAAACAAAACGAGTTACATTAGTATAAGGTGCTGTATTTCCTGCTCGCATTGTTAAATATACCACATGCTCGATTCCCACCGTCACGGGTAGGTCGCGGTAAACCCTTACAAAACTAAAGGCATGCGTACCTAATTACACGGTAACGAATACGTCAAAATTCTTTGCGTCCCAATCCATACGTGCACACTTCCACTTGGACCTCACTGTCGCATATCCTTGATCAAAACCGCGGGTACACCGGGGACACAAACCGTAGCAACACACCTCTAAAAGATCTCACCTCCCATTTAACAGAGAGCCGGTTCAACGATGCCAAACATCGCGCTAAACGCAGCACTAATAAAATAAGTGAGTGAAGACCCGAAATGCTGGTTACATCAACATAAACATATTCACTTTTCCTAATACAATTTTTAGACTAATCCCCAATATCAATAAGTCTCATCGGG
>NW_027124409.1:66823-68118 GCF_001457755.1 Trypanosoma equiperdum
AGTCGCATCAAAATAAACATTTTCACTTTTCCTAATACAATTTTTACACTAATCCCCAATATCAATAAGTCTCATCGGGGAAACATAAATGTAGTATGAAGACAACAGAATGAGCAAGTCCAAGCAAATGATTATAATTACAAGGTTTGATGTTCACCATTACAAAGACAAACATGTTCATGTAACCGCAACAAAGGAATAAATAAATAATGGAAATTCCTACCAATCATCTGAAGAAAAAATACCTGAGAAAATTCGCACGAAAATTACATGTACTAATAAACTAAAAACTACGATATATTCCCTACAGTAGTGACCAACTTACTTCATCTCCGCATATTGAGGAGCTTGGCCGTATCTGTACCACCAAACCAGGAGGGTGATGACAAAGGCAAAAAGTGTGCTGGCGAAAGTGGAATACCAAATAATCGCCATAAACTCCTCATCTGTACCGGGTCGAGAATTTTGGTGTGTAGCATTTTCCGTTACACCGACGAGGTTAGTCGATTCACATACGAAAAGAACACGGGTCCATAGCTCTTGCATGTGTTTCTTGTAGTCATTACTCATCTTTTTGCTCGTCATGTAGCTCGTCAGGCGCCGTACTTCATACTCGTCTTTAGGAATAATGCTTCCCATATGATCCAACTCCACAGTATTCGTGATAGTTGCTGCGTAGCAACCCTTCTTAAAGGTCATCTTATCTTTCATATACGCCTTGACAACATCATTGAAACGAATTTCTGCGGCTGTACGAACCTTCAATCGGAAAACGTGACGACGAAGTGGGTAGTATACCTTATTGATCTCCTTGTAAACAAATTTCTTCGCAAGAGAGCTGGTGTAATTACATAAGGGGTTCGACTGGCCGCCAAAGGTCGCCGTAGCACCCCCGAGGGTCATGTTACCAAAGTTCATAGTCATTATTATTGATTCTAACGAATACTTGGAATATGTTTACAGGTAAATGTGGGATAACTACGATGCAAAGAAAAGGGAAGTACAAACATGTGCGTCAGCGCCCCTTATGGGAAAAGGGATTATAAGATTTTCCATCACTTCTATTCAGTTAAAAGAAATATTTATACAATCCACAGAACAGGACGAAGGACCTCTCGAAGACAAATTGTAAAAAGGGCGAATAACGGTCCAGTACCCTGTTCAAAGGAAACGACGTAACACTTAAAGCATTGCAGGTGACGGCTACAAAACTCATAGCACACGTAATGTTGAGTGAAAAAAGAAAAATAAAACTCAGTACTTTTAAACCCCCAGAGGAATATCCAAAGCCAACG
>NW_027124409.1:68198-68304 GCF_001457755.1 Trypanosoma equiperdum
CACGAAGCGGAGCCATCCAGTACGAAGGGAATTCTATGTGGACAACAAGCCGGAAACAGCAGCACCAAGAGACTCCCTCCACAACAAACGCAGAGAGGTGAAAAGT
>NW_027124409.1:68314-68396 GCF_001457755.1 Trypanosoma equiperdum
AAAGTTCCGTCCCGTTGTATGGCAACAGGGAAGTTTGCACAAAAATTTCTGGAAGAGGCAAGTGTGAAGGGGAAGGAGGCAA
>NW_027124409.1:68406-69162 GCF_001457755.1 Trypanosoma equiperdum
GAAGTCTCGTCCTGTCGTATGGCAACAGGGAAGGTTGCACAAAAATTTCAGGAAGAGGCAAGTGTGAAGGGGAAGGAGGCAACCAAATTACAGGGATACCATCTCCAGCTCTTCACATTCCTTTAAAGAGACCACAAGCGAAGCGGAGCCATCCAGTACGAAGGGAATTCCATGTGGACAACAAGCCGGAAACAGCAGCATTCAAGAGACCCCCTCCACAACAAACGCAGAGAGGTGAAAAGTACAAAGCTTTCCCGATGGATTTTCAGGGCACATAAATGTCAAGAAGGTACAAAACCTACATTTTCCTGTTATGCGCCAACACTGTGACGCAGCTGCCGCTACCTTTCGCTCCCACCGACAAAATAGTAGCGTGTCCAAAAGTCTCTGCATGCATAGCTGCCTGTAATCAATATGAATGAGCATATCGCGAACACTCAGTGTATCCTTCTTCCACTCTTAACATAGAATCGGAGGAACACTCGCCACTTCTGATAGCGGCAGCCATGGGCAACCATCACCCTTTTCTCATACATCTACATTCGGCACCCCTTTCCTACAAATAAAAAGTAATCTGCGGAAAGGCGCCAGCAGTCGCCCCACACTGCCTCGAAGTGCGGCAATCAACTTCTCTGATAGCGCCTCCCGGCAAAGCGGCCGCGTGCCAGCAAGTGTTTTTCATTACGGCCGCTCTACTTGAAGGTAAAGGATATGGTGGTTTTCCTCTTATATCCTGTTTTCAGTCGCTTTTTTTTT
>NW_027124409.1:69172-70090 GCF_001457755.1 Trypanosoma equiperdum
TATATGGGCCATAATAGCGGGACCCTGAATTGCTTGTGACGCCCCGACGTAGCGAAACTGCGAACGGTGCCCCGTCACGGGCCAGAACCGCCAAAAGAAAACGGCGTTTTAGGGCATCACGGGCACCACCAGTTCCCTGTGACGTCGGAATAGAAGCACAACAGATAGCATCTCGCAAGTGCGGAATCGCTCCGGCCCCTGATTTTAGCCGGAGCGGCGCAGGTTAATGTCAACCGGCGCCTGAAATGGAGAACCTTAATCATCATCAGGCGCTGCGTGGCAAGCCGCGTTCTGCAGCTGGGCTACAAGCCTATATACCAAACGTCAGCGTCACGACGGGGGTATCTGTCGCTGCTCTGGAGAATAAAGTATTTAAAAAAACGAACTGCCGCCGCACTTCGGTTGTCACTAAAACCACTAAACCGTTGGGGGGGAGAAAGTACGCACAACCCCGCAGACCATTTTCAGCGTGACAGCGGGGGTTAATTAGCAGTCCCTATGGCGACGCAAACGAAGAGGCTTTGTGGCTTCCCCAACCCTCTTGTAAAAAAAAAAAAAGATAGCTTGGCTTTCAACACCACCGAACCCGAAACACCGGCAAAACACGGAACAAGAGAGAGCTGTGCGGTGCCCGACGCCATGCAAGCAAAAAGATGCACTGGGGAGGGGAATTCAGCCACATGCTGGCCTTTTGGGTGGCAGCAGTTGAAGCTCAGATTGTCTTTTAAAACAAAGCACATGACTCCAGACCACAAGGGGAAGCTGCAACGCGGACCTCAGGAATTTGGTGCTGCAAAACCGCGGCGGGTACGTATAGGTGAAAAACACGAGGGTTGCCGTGTCCTGTGGGAGTGGGCAGCGGAAGGAGTTGACTAGTTTAAGTTGAAGACCCTGGCGATGCCGGCCACCTCAACGTGG
>NW_027124409.1:70100-72304 GCF_001457755.1 Trypanosoma equiperdum
CTTGCCGTGTCCTGTGGGAGTGGGCAGTGGAAGGAGCTGTGCAGTTCAAGTTGTTGCAAGCTCCAAAACGCATACGGCTGGGGAATGTTTGGTTTTGGGACACACGTGTGGTCCCCGAAATGTAGGAAACTTCGGAGTCTGCAGAGCAAGGAAAACGCGAGAGGCACAAGGGTTAGATTTTATTTGGTGGGGATTAGTAAGGGAGAAAAAGCTGAGAGCTTTCGTTAACCGGGCACTTTGCACCAACGCCGGAAGCTTTGGCAAAGTGCGCGGTCCACAGTGTTTGGAAAGCTTCTGTTCATTGGAGCATGCTCCCCTTACATGGCCTGCGCCGGCCAAAGAAGCTGAACAACACCGAAGGAAGATGGAGTCAAAGCCTTCCGATAATGGTGTCGTGTTCCCCACACAACCGTGGGCATCCACGAGTCCGGCCCCCGCGAGAACCCAGAAGGTCTCTTTAAATGTTTCTAATCGATACGAATTAAGCTTTTTCTTGCCATGTCCCTCGTTTCCGACAACGGGCGAAGGGTTCCGCAAGGAAACCTCATAGCGAGAGTGGGAGACCTCCGGTAAGAATGTTGCCCCCTATACGCTGTCCGCGCGTCGCACATCGAATGAGGGTTTGTGCAGGTATGACCAAAAAATCAGATGTAAGATGTGAGCGCTGATTTGACAACCCCAGTGCGCTGCCTTTTGTGGGAAGTTCGTGTCTACTTTACCTGCGTGGAGAACGGCATGCCCACCACACTCCGGGGGCGCCATGCGCGTGTAGTGGGCACAAGGCTGCGCCCTGTGAACTACGCCAGTTCCTCTTGGCCACTTGGTACGTTACGGAAGGGTGCCAACCTTTTGACTCGCAGATGTGTAGTGGCGATGTCGCAATAGAGGCTTGGAACGGCCGCTTTCACACGCACCGATCCGTTCGCCGCAATCGGCAGTAAGCCCTGAAGAAATCGATGGCGGCGATGCGGCAGACGGTCAGCGTTTTAAAGGCGCATTGCTGCTCTCAGTGGTTGGCGGGGAGCAACGATTGACCACAGTTGGGCATCGTCAGGTAAATAAGTGGGGCCAAAAATAGCTTTCACTAGGTAGTGGAAGTTTTAGGAACGCTGTGAATGGGCGGTAAAACGACGTTACTTTGCGACGAGCGCGCACCAAGATGTGCGTACTCGCGACGGAGTGCGAGAAAAGGACGTGAGACAAACGTATTTAAGGGCCGTCATCTATAAAACGAGAGGGTCTCGCAAGAGTGGGCAAGTGCGTAAGTTATCGAAACCAAGTGAACGGTTATGTCGTGAGAGCTGGCCGGAATATCAGCTACTATCCATAAAGGTGTCGGAGTCGTCGGGGCGTGCGTCATCGGACGGGGTTAACACAACAAAAAGTTGGTGCTCAGTCGAGGTGGAATTGGGCTGAAACGGTAGGGGGAAGAAACCCTATCAGGTACAAGTGGATAAAAGACAAACAGGAAAGAAAAGGTAAAAGATATGAAAAGTTACTCAAAGCAACAACAGCCATCCCTCAAGAGCCTGTGTGCACAAAAGTCTCCTTCCATGAGACAACACCTATTGCGCAGGGTTAGTGATAACTCGGAGTCGTAGAACCAAACACTTCACTTCGCCAAAGGCCGTGTAAGCAAACGCCACCTCCTACAATTTAAGAAACTTTGTGAAGTAGCACGCCCACGAAGCCACACTTTACCCCCACACTTTATCAAATAAACGAGCTTATGCATCAAATTAAGTATCCCTTCTGCATCCTTTTAAAAAGTGATAAATAATCACATCTTCCTCCTTGTAAACCACGGAGCTAACGGTAATACAACATCATATTAAAAAGAACATATCCTATACAAGTATACTTAACTATACGTTCACGGATGCTCATGCCCGTCATTACGGCATGAGAATCCTTACAAAGAAACGACCTTGCTGCACACAAATCAAAGAAGCTGCGGTTACTAGTTCAACAATTTTAACTCTACACATGTGAAATGAGGAGCTCACCTCATCCGCAAAAAAAAAAATAATATGTGTAACTAAGACACATAAGAGGATTTCTACTTAACACTGCCCCTGTACCAGCAGAGGATTTGTGGCATACGGCACCTACCAACACTAGCCATGCTGATAGCAGCTCACGTCTCCTGCCCTTCATTATTGCACACACACTTCACAGTAACCAGTAACACTTCACAACTATTT
>NW_027124409.1:72314-73889 GCF_001457755.1 Trypanosoma equiperdum
GTCCGCACATATATTAAATACAAAAAGTAATAATTAAGTAATGTCGCGTAAGTGTTTTAGTGACGATTCAATGTGAAGTGTTACGGATCCTGATTCCTTTCGGATTGAGAGTTAGAAGCCATACAGTTCCTGCTCCTTGTTGCGAATCAAGTGGGACATGTTAATTGGACTCGGTCACCATAAGCTTTGTCGTCTAACAGATAACAACAACATTTATTTCTAAAAATTGTTACTTACATTCAAAGATTGAAATTGAGTGCATTCAGATAAAACAAAATAAGACTCATAGCAACAAAAAGAGACTCTTTAGGGTTTATTACAAACACATTACACAAACACAATCAATAAACAAACACATTATACCATCACCACAATTAAATTCCAAATACTATAACACATGTATTCTGTTCCAAAAAGTTACAATAAGTATTATGGTAATCACATCATAAGGTCATCATGATCAAATAAAAAAACAAAAAAATGAAATTACAAGTGCAAATAGTTTTTCCATCATGTTTACATATTGGTTATGAGCATAAGCACCATCAAAGGGTTTTCTTCTCATGTAAGATAACATTGGTAGCAACATTGTATCATCAAGGGGACATTGTTCCCTCTGTGCTGCAGTAAGATTGAGCCATGAGTTTTCAAGATACTTTTTGTCAAGTTCCGCCTTTACGCTGGGAGTGCTGTAACATATATTGGCAGAGCAAACACTGCAATTGCTTTTTTTTATTCCTTCCTCAAACATTTGTGTCATCGAATTCAGCTGTTCTTTTAGGTCGTGGAGGGAAACATTTATTTTTTGTAGGATCTCTTCTTTTGGTTTAATGAAATGGTTTGTAATGTTATTGTCACATTGTTGAACTTCATTCTCTAACTTCTTTTGTTTCTTGCTGTTCCTTGTTTGTAGTTCTGTTATTATTTCATTAAGTTTGTTTAATTTTTGAATGTCTTGTTCGATTTTTTCTTGTTCCTTTTCTTGTTTGTTAACTTTTCTTTTGATGTTTTCTCTTTCAGTCTGTAACTCACGAAGCTCAGTCTGTAATTTTCCAATATTTTGCACGTGTTCTTCCTTTTGACTGGCTATTGTGCTCTCACATAAATTGCTGGCCTCCACTTCTTTCCGCAGAATTGCGTTATTCCCTACCAATTCCTTCATAGTTTTCCTGCTGTTGCAGCTCCAAAGCTTAAATTGTGTATCATGTTGCGACGCATCACAAAACATCCACGTCTTCTCAGTGTCAAAAAATTTATCTCCGCCCCTCAAAATAAATTTGGTCACGGCGTTCGTGCTTTCCTCCCTATAAACCTCTCCCGTCTCCTTCGTACAGTAGCAGGTATTGTCATCGGCCCATACGGTTGAGCAAGATATCAGCAACAACACTCCAAATAGTATTTGCATTTTTCTAATGCTCCTAGAGTAGATGATATGAAATAAAGCACGCATTTGCCTTTACCATAAACACATTTCCATGAGAGTTACAGAATTCACGATTAACATGGCGAAACCAATTGTACCGATCCATAAAATGGTATTATTATGATAATTAACCAACATGTATGATATTTATA
>NW_027124365.1:0-682 GCF_001457755.1 Trypanosoma equiperdum
AAAACACACCCTTGACTCTCTAGTTTTTCACAATCTTCTTGTTTGTCCTTTCCTTTGGTATTGCAAACTTTCTCCCTGTCTTCTGCTGGCTTGGGGTTCTTTTTTTTGATTTTCTGCTTCCTGCAACTTTTTAATCTTCTCCAGCAGAGTTTGCGTGCTGCTGTTCTTGAAGTGAAAGTACAGCCGCATAAGGTTGTGGACATCGTTTATCTTTCCGAGTTTGTCTTGCGCAACACTAGGTCTCAGTTCCTCAGGGATTGAGTACTCGTCGGCGGCTTCGTACATGGCTTTTTAAACCCCAGCGTCATCGCCGAAGGCTGCTTCTATTAGGCTGGGCAGACTGTTGTCCTCTTGTGCTTCTGTTTTGCTTTTGTTTAGAAAGTACCGACGTGCGCCGTCTTTGAATATGGCCGCGCTTTTCGGGGCGGGTATTGTGTTTATGTCCACGCTTTTGATGCACGGAGCTAGGTTGTCTGCCGTTGTCACTGCTGCCCCTAGATACTCGCTCGCAGTTGATGCGGCTACTTTTGTGTCGAGCACCGGCACCGTGAACCCGCTTCTGTCTACAGTCAGTAGGCCCCCTGCTAGCTTTGGATCGTGACCCGTTACGCTGTGCCCTGTTCTGCCATAGGTGAGTTTGTACGTACCTTTTCCCGTTCCAGCGTCGCAGGCCGTATTTGCG
>NW_027124365.1:692-1781 GCF_001457755.1 Trypanosoma equiperdum
GGGTTGTCTGCCGTTGTCACCGCTGCCCCTAGATACTCGCTCGCAGTTGATTTATCTACTTTTGTGTTGAGCACCGGCACCGTGAACCCGCTTCTGTCTACAGTCAGTAGGCCCCCTGCTAGCTTTGGATCGTGACCCGTTACGCTGTGCCCTGTGGTATCATAGGTGAGTTTGTACGTCCCTGTTCCCGTTCCAGCGTCGCAGGCCGTATTTGCGCTAGAGTCTGTTGTGTCGCCGTGGCTAAGGCCGTTGCTGAGGGTCCCTTGTATCCCTGTGTTAGTGATCACCGCCGGCACCGCGGTGGCTCCTGTTGGCGGTGCCCAGTCAAGTTTGCAGTTCCTGTATTCGCTGTGTAGTGCCGTTGCACCGTTGATGATGTTTGTTCCGCCCGTTGACGCCTGTAAACATCTTTTACTTGCGGCGGATGCGTCAGCTTGTCTCTCCAGCTACTAGGGTGCTTGCTCGCTCGATCCGCTCAGTTATAATGGACCATACCGCCATGGTATGCTTTGGTGTTTGCCATCGATTTGCTGCAGCGTCGTCCACCTGCAGTCGGAGCGATCGCAGCTGAGTCGTTCTGGTTTCCCTCCAGAGGTCTTGCATGTTTTTTAGCAGAGTCGCCATTAGCTTCTGAGTTTGGCAGCTATGTCGCAGATCGCCTTAATGTTTTCGTGCTTTATGGCATCTCCTGCGACTGCTTCCACGTGTCTGCTGTGAAGTAATGCTGAAGCACACAGCATCCCTATTGTGTATCGTCTCCTTAGGGGTTGCCAGTCCCCATTGTCATTGTACCAGTCAGTTCGCTGTTTAGCTAGATTATTTTGGACGAGAAGCATTTTTTGTTAAAATATTAGGTGCAGCGGCAGGAAAAGATGTTGATCTTCAAAGTTTCTCTTAGGTTCCATAGTTACATATTGATAGCCCCAGTACTCTGAGGTCACTACGGTTCGGTTAGATATTTGCTATATTGGAATCATGCACTATTGGCTGTATTTATCCACCTATTTTTGATTGTTTTCTTTTTCTATTAGCAACAGACGCTGCAGAGACAACGGCCACATGATTAACAGTTATGTGGGTCGGTTTTTT
>NW_027124365.1:1791-2796 GCF_001457755.1 Trypanosoma equiperdum
AAAAACAAATGGGAAATTTAAATTAATCGTATCTGCTAAACAGCGGGGTAAAAAACACTTAGTTAAGACGCAGTTTCCCCACAGCCAATAGCAGGTCATTATGTTTTATATATAAACCTTTGAACTCTATTGTCGTCATTGCTCTCTGTCATCTGACATTTTGGAAGTCTCAGTTCGGTCTGGAATGACCAGGCTTATCTGCTACTTATCCTAAATGTGATTAAATTTTAGTTTATTATTTCGATCGTCGTATTTGTGTTTGTGGAGTTGCCGCTTAAGGTTTGTAAATATGGGCTCCAAAAGTGATCTCCTTGTAACCTGTTGCTTGGTGAATACGCGTTGTTGCCTGCATTTTATAAACCATTATCATATCGACTGCTCGTTCCTTAGAAGGTCTTATGGCATGTCCAGTATGCCAATACCGAATTGGCAGCGTTTTTCCATTGGTTCCCTCCACTTATCAAAGATCTTCCATGGGTTCATATGTGCAGTTTCTTTTTCTTTTCGTGATTTTTCCATTTTTCTTTAGACAAAAACATCTCCTTTGGTTATCGCCATGTTCATCAGTAAAGATACATATGTTTCAGCTGTTTTCTTATGTCGTTGAGTAATTGCAACCTCCTTATTCTGCAATGTAAGTGCCATTACTCACTCCTGTGCTTGAAATTGCTTATAATCTGTTTTGCCTTTTTCATTTTTCCCCAATATCATTTCTTGAGACTCCCATCTATTTTCTTTCACTTACTCATTCACATAACACCATTAAAATTGGGTTAAGTGCTTTTATTCTGCTTTCCATTTAGTCATAATCCAAACTGTTATTACAATATTAGTGGATACAGACTAATAGCACCCTAATATCAGTACCATCACTGCAACTATCAATGGTTTTACTATTATAACCCTAAATAATACCTACAGAACTAACACAGTCAACCATATTATAAGTGCACTCACGTTCTATACCTTGTCACCATAATACTTCACACCTATAGATCATAGACT
>NW_027124407.1:0-2263 GCF_001457755.1 Trypanosoma equiperdum
CCCGCCTACGCTGCGCACCCCCCGCCGTGTGGCAACGGCAGGCTGCAGTAAAGCTCCATGGGGTCTTCGCTTCCCACCGGGGGTCCCTGGCATGCGCGCCAGGCAGAGGTTTCGCCGGGCCCCGGCCGGGGACAGCGGGGACCTCGTTACGCCATTCATGCAGGTCGGCATTTAACCGACAAGGAATTTCGCTACCTTAAGAGGGTTATTGTTACCCCCGCCGTTTACCGGTGCTTCACCCGGTTGTACCCGGGCTTCACATACCGGCACTGGGCAGGCGTCGGCCCCAGTACAAACCCTTTCGGGCTAGCTGGGACCTGTGTTTTTATTAAACAGTCGGGCCCCCCTAGTCACTGCGACCTGCGGGTTACGCACCCGCAGGCACCCCTTCTCCCGAAGTTACGGGGCCAGTTTGCCGAGTTCCCTCGGCCGGGTTTCCCCCGACACGCCTTAGGCTTCTCACCCAGGGGCACCTGTGTCGGTTCTCGGTACGGTCGCGGGGGATCGGAATTCCCGGAGGGCTTTTCACGGGCCCCAGGGATCGGCGGAACCCCCCTAACGGGGGGGCCATTCGCGCTTTCACCCGGTTCTCGCCATTACGGCACTCCCCGGGCTTATACGCTTAGCCGGCCTCATCGGCCGGTCCGCCTACCCCGAGGCGTCACCCTCCGGGCTTGCGTTGCCGCACCTACCCCCGCGGTACGGGAATATAAACCCGTTTCCCTTTCCCCCGCGCCGAGTTACGGGCGGGGTTAGGACCGACTAACCCACGGCTGACGACCATTGCCGTGGAACCCTGGCCCCTCCGGCGGTCGGGATTCTCACCCGACTACGCTGCTACTCCCGGCAGGATCCGCGATACCGGCGGCTCCACCGGACCTTACGGCCCGGCTTCTACGCCACCGGCACGCCCGCCTACCCGATCACGGACCAATCGGTCCGTGCGCCGGGGTCTCGGCGGCCGGCTTGAGCCCCGTCCATTTTCGGGGCCCCGGACCTCGACGGGTGAGCTGTTACGCACTCTTTAAAGGATGGCTGCTTCTAAGCCTACCTCCCCGCTGTCTAAGGCCCGGGACACCCTTTGGAGTAACACTTAGCCGGCACTTTGGGGCCTTAACCCCGGTCTGGGTTGTTCCCCTCTCGGTGGACGGCTTACACCGCCACCCTACTCCCCCCATCTACGGCGGCGGTGGGTTCGGAGTTTGACAGGAGGCCGGGGGCTTTCGCCCCCTGCACCTCCAATCAGTGCTCTACCCCACCGCCTACCTCCGGGGAGGCCATCCTGCGGGATGATTCGGCGGGAACCAGCTATCTCCGGCCTCGATTGGCCTTTCACCCCTAGCCCGGGGTCACGGGAGCGAACTGCACATCAGCACCCCTAGCGGGCCTCCATCCCTCGGTTGAGGGACTTCACCCTGCCCCGGGCTAGATCGACCGGTTTCGGGTCTCGCGGCCGTGACTCCGGGCGCTTTCGCACCCCGCCCCTCACCGGGCATAAGCCCGGCTGCGGGCATGTCGGTTTCCCTGCGGCTACGGGGCTTAACCCCCTTAACCTCGCCACGGCCGCGAACTCCCTGCCCCGTGTTTCAAGACGGACGGTGCAACCCCGGTCCCCTCCCCTCGTACTCCCGCGTCGCCGCGGTTTCCTTCGGGGAGGCTCATTCCTTTCGGGCCGCACCCTCCTATCGCCGCCCGGTTTCAGGCTCTTTTCACCCCCCTCCCGGGGTGCTTTTCAGCTTTCCCTCACGGTACTAGTTCGCTATCGGTCTCGGGACGTATTTAGGGTTGGGAGCCGATGCCTCCCAGCTTCCCGCCGGATATCCAACCGACGGTACTCAGGGTCCCCCGAGACCCTGCGGGCTTACGCCTACGGGGCTATCACCCTCTCCGGCGCCGCGTTCCAGCGGACTTCGGCTTCACCCGCGAGGGTCTCATACGGGGGCCCTACAACCCCACATCCCCCGAACCTCGTCGGCCCGGGGTTCAGTTTGCCCTCTGCCGTTTTCGGTCGCCCCTACTCACGGCATCGCTTTTGCTTTCTTTTCCTGCGGGTACTAAGATGTTTCAATTCCCCGCGTTCCCCCTCCGGGGATAAACCCCGGAGTGCGGCATAAGCCGCGGGAGGTCCCATTCGGGAATCCCCGGTTCGACGGCTGCCTGCGCCTCGCCGGGGCTTATCGCAGCTTGCCACGCCCTTCGTCGGCGCCCCGAGCCGAGCCATCCACCGGGCGGCTTAGCGTCCTAGCCCCTCTACCGGAGGGGC
>NW_027123887.1:0-12511 GCF_001457755.1 Trypanosoma equiperdum
ATATATATATATATATATACCATCTGTTAACCCAGTTATCTGTTTTTCGTTGTTTGTGGCGTCGGTTTTGTTGTTAAAGGCACATTTTAGCGCCATCATTACCTATTAGTGCCCCGATTTGTTGTCGTTGTTATCACTGGAAGTTTCTTTGTACTGTAGCCACTCGTTACCGTGAGTGGTTGAATCGTTTTTCGACTGGTCAACTATTTTGACTTGAAGGACCCGTCGTATCCTCTGGCATGTGGTGTTCGTGGTTGATACAAACGTGTTTGTGCGTGGTTTGCTGGGGTTTCGACTGCAGCGCTTGTGTTATTTGGCAGTGACCACAAGTACAAACTGTCTGTCGCACAAACCACCTAGCTAGCAAAAAATTTTGCCACATGCACGTCTTGAATAAACGGACGTGGCGACGTTCATGCTAATTTCATCGGTTACGTTGCTTGGGGGAAGTGCTGTAGCATTATTCGCGATAGGGGAGGGATTTTTTTTTTTGGAGTGTTTATTTGTTTCTTCCCTTTAATGGTGCAGAGGAATGGGCTTGATACAGCTCGGGGATGTCGCTGTACTTTGATCGGGGGAAACGACTAAAGGGTATCTGTGAAGATGTTTTTGTTGGTGGGGAGATGCTTAGAGGTGAGTTATCTACATGGAAGTGGGTCTGCATTGCCGCTGCCTGCATTCCCTTATTTTGAACGGTAGTCGCTCAACGATGCTTCTTCCCACATATTTTGAGAGCGAATGAGAGAAACTGCTATTATGAACAACAGATTAGTACTACCTGCTTCAGCTTCCACAGATGCAGAGAACGGCAGTGTACACGTTCGTGGCGGCACCCGGTGCTGCGGGCCCTGTTGTCACTCAGACCAAAAGCGAGGACGGTCAGTGTGGACGAAGCCCACGTTAGAAGCAGACGACACTGCTGACAGCGACGCGTGTGAAGATGTCGTGAAGCGCAGTGAGCGGCTCTTGGAACTCTTGCGCGTGCGCAAGATTCAGTGTGATTCAGCTGTTGATACTTCTAGCATGATTTATGATGTGGAAGCAGAGATGTCACCATTGGCTGCTTCTGGCACGCGGATGTGTAGGGCCGTTTTTTCCCAATCCTCTGCTCTTGTGCCTTTGTCCTCCATCGCTGGGGATAAGGATCTCGTGGAGTTTGATGTATCTGGGGAAGAGAAAACTAACCCGGTGCCGGTGAGCTCTCGTTCGCTACTGAAAGTTGCTATTACTTGTACGGACGCAGAGACACAAACACTTCCCGCTCCGGTGGGCTATCGGGTGGAAAACCCAATAATGACAAAACCTGATTGGTTCGTTCTTCGGTTATGTGAATTGGACGCTTTACTTCACATATTTTTTTCCTGAGATTGTTTATTCGTTTATTTGATTCTTTTTTTTTCCCGCACCACGTCTATTTTTATACTTTTTGCAGATGGGACTGCATGTTTTCCCCTCCTGACTGCTCGGCTCAGTGTTGCCCATCTTCCTCCGCCGTGGTTGCCGGTTTCCCAGTAGTTGCGTTCGTGAGGTGATCCTATTTCTCTGACCCCTCCGGCTGCTTTATAGAATAAGAAGCTAAGTAATCAAAAAATGACCTCACTCGTCCTAAATCACTATTCGCAGGAGGAAGTCAGCCGACTTTTCAATCTTTCGTCTCCACGAGACCTATTTCACCAGCGCACGCCGGCGCTGGCCGACGGAGACGTGAAACAGAAGGTGGAGGAGATACGCTCTTACGTGCATAGCACTATGGAACTGTATGAGAGGGTTTTTGAATGCCTCTCGTCGGAGGAAGCGTTTTTCGTTCAACCGATCCACAAGCTTCGCCACCCCTTAATTTTTTACTACGGCCACACTGCCTGCTTCTACATAAATAAGTTGTGCGCCGCTGGACTCTCCATGCGAATTCGCCCACACCTTGAGGAGGCGTTTGCAGTTGGTGTGGATGAGATGAGCTGGGATGATCTTAACGAAGAGCACTATAACTGGCCAACAGTGGAGGAAGTTGTAGAGTACCGCCGTGCTGTCCGTAAGCACGTGGATGGCATGATGACAAGTGGCAAATTTGAACTGACCCTTCCCTTGACATTTGCTGGAAGCACAGAGAACGCTGACAGTTCATTTTGGTGGTTAATGTTGATGTGTGCTGAGCACGAGCGCATCCACGTCGAAACCGCCTCCGTTCACGTGCGAGAACTTCCCATGCGTTATGTGAGGCCGTCTATGGATCAGTTCTGGAAGCCGTGTGGGGAGGCAGATTGCGAAGCCCCGGCAAACGAGCTGGTGGATGTAGCCGGGGGACGGGTAGCCGTCGGACGTGCGCCTAACTCTGAGCTATACGGTTGGGATTGCGACTACTCTGACGGAAATTATGTGCTTAATGTTGCACCGTTCAAGGCGAGTAAGTACTTAGTGTCTAACGCGGAGTTCTTTACCTTTGTTGTTGCAGGTGGTTACGCTACGCAACGCTACTGGGATGAGGAAGGGTGGAACTGGGTCCAGTGGAGGAAACCTGAGTGTCCCTGGTTCTGGGTTCGCGATGAGAACCGACCCAAGGGTTATGCGCTTCGACTTCAAACGACGCTTATTGACTTGCCGTGGAGCTGGCCATGTGAGATTAACAATCTTGAGGCTCGGGCGTTTTGTAACTTTAAAAGTGAGCAAACTGGGAAGAAAATTCGTATGCCTACAGAAGCTGAATGGCTGATTCTTTGGGACCGGTACGTCGGCAAAGATCAAATGTTGTGGGATGTAGCGCCGGGGAATGTTAACATGGAACACTTCCAAAGTAGTTGCCCTGTCGATAAGTTTGCTCACGGTCCATTTTTCGATATAGTTGGAAACGTGTGGCAGCACTGTGAAACACCAGTATACCCGTATCCTGGTTACCAGGTGCATCCATTCTACGATGATTTTTCTATGCCTACCTTTGATGGTCGCCATGCGTGTATGAAAGGCGGGGCATGGGTTAGTACGGGGAACGAGGCTACACGCGATGCTCGCTTCGCCTTTCGCCGCCATTTCTTCCAATACATCGGACTTCGATACGTGGAAGGTGAACCGGTGCAAGAGGGGTTTCTCAACTTGAATTCGTTGGGGCTTGATCCCATGGTGGATGCCATTACGGATGCCAACTACCGTCCTTCGTTTAATGACATCCCTAATGGTTTCGTACAGATAGCAGAATTTGTTATGAACCAGTTCAGGTGTTGTGCTAGGACAGGGCCGAAGCGTGCCCTTGATTTTGCGTGTGGGGCTGGACGGATAGCATTTGAGCTGACGTCAATGTTTGATCAAGTGGTTGGGTCGGATTTTTCTGCCCGATTGCTCATTCCCGCCTACGCTATCAGTGAGCGCGGAAGCTACACATATAGTATTGTGAACTCTTCTACGTCGAGACGTGTAGAACAAACCTTCAAGTCGCTGGGGTACCCGTGGGATGCAACCCGAGGGCGCGCTGTTTTTTTTCAAGCAGATCCTACGAACCTACACTCCCACATGAAAGATTTCTCGTTGATCTTGTGCTGGAACACGCTGGATAGAAGCTACAACCCCACCGCTGTTCCGTCGCATATGGTTGACAGGCTTGTGGTGGGTGGTTTGATTGTCTTCGGGCTTGATGGAGTGACTGATGAAGTCAACGAAGGAAAGAGGGAGCAGGGGGGTGAGGAAACACCCAAGCAGGTCGTCTTCTCAGAAAACGAGATCTATCATCTGTTGGGCGGAGAAAACGTGGTGGACCGCGTCGGAGACCCAACACAACTGACGGTTGCGTTTCCTGCGTCAGACTCTACAGCAACTTTCAGAAAAGTTCGGCTGTCCGTCTACCGAAAGAAATAAGTGATGGACAAAGCTCTACCTCCTCTCCAGTTTGTATGAAGTCACAGTCGCGCCTCGAGTCTTCTTCCAATGAGGCTTTAACATGATGGTAGGGCGTTTAGTTTTTCGGTTATTTTCCATAATTTTCTTTCTTATTTGGTTTTTCGGCTTAACAAAAGGCCGGTTTCCGGCCCTCCCCACCGCGGGCGCTTTGCTACGGGCCACCGTCTATGCACTGGCCCGCCTCATAGCATTTGAATACGTACATATACTTGTATTCGAATAGTTTGTGCAGCTCTAATGAAAAAAGTATGTTTTCAGGGTTTATGAGATATACCATTTGTGTTTAATTTTTTGTACCCTCGTATTCACATTGTTTACTCATTTATCAAAAGAGGAAGTGGTAGCGTGGAGGCAGGTAAACGCCGCCGGCTACGAGCGAACGGGTGTCGGGAAACGACGATGTGTTAGCGATTTCGTTTGGGATACCATAATTGAGGAGAGAGATCGTTGGCATTCGGTGATGGAAGAGGGATGCATTCTGCTAGTTTTGTCAGTGAAGTAAAATGGACTGTGCCCACTTTTTTTTTCTTCGTATTGCTAAGCGGCGAGAAATGTGCATGATATCCCCGCCTCAGTGCCCTGACTACCCCTCCCACTCATGGCGGTTGTTGAGTTGTTTTGATGGTCCCTATGGGTCGTTTCTTTGTGTTCTCAGGTGCTTCCGCTTGAGCGTGTGTCCGTTATTCAGAACATATTGAGGGCCAACTTATGTAAGGCACTTGTGTAACTATGGGATTGGAGGTGTGGCTTTGTTGTGGTAGGGTCGAAGTTCAGCGTATTGTGGCAGATCAACCCCATTTCCTGTTTGCTCGCGTCAGGAGGACACTGTTTCTTTTTTTTTTTTAAAGGCACAAGGGAATACGCCTGGGTTAGTGCGCTGCATTTGACCTTATATCCGGTTCCTATTGATGAGGCTGGCTTCGTTTTGGCGGCGGTATATTCAACCAAGCGCGATCCTTGAATCGACTATGCCCTCCACTACGCTATGTCGGCTTACTGACTTTAGGATCCACCTCGTTGACCTCTGTCCTTTTACTTGGGGTGTTTAAACTGGGTTCGGGCTCTGTGGGTGCTCGTCAGCGACCGTCGTTTACATCGGACATCTTTAATTATTTTTATTCCATAATCCGTTTGTGTTTTTGTACCCCTCACTCCAATATACGAGGGTGTAAGGGCCTGAGAGTTATGTGCATGTGGGAGGAACTCTTCGTATTAATGCAGTTTCTTGTTTTTTGTTTGCATACGCCAGCCGAGTACCACGCACCTTCTCGTTTCCCATATGTGTGTGTATCTCCTTCCGTAGGTCTGCGCGCTGTTTGTCTTCTTTTACGGTCATTTGTCATTATTTCGTTAATTTCTTTTGCCCCTTGTAGATACGCGGTGCGGCCAGTAAGTTGGGATGCGGCGTGCATTGTACCGTGGGGTGACCGAGTCAGGAGCTGAAATAAGAAATTTTGCTGTTCACGCTGGATGCATGCGACGCTGGTGCAGCGCTGCGAGTGGTTCTTCGCGTGGTGATAGGCCCACTGATTATGATGTACCTCCACCGCGCCCCGCCTTTTATGTGCCCCCGGAGGAACGAGCATCAGACGATGCCTCGCTACAGTTTCTTCGGAAAGACAGTGGAGTGCGCTCAGGTCTGATGAAGGGATGTGGGGATGCGACTGGTGAGGTTAAACTAGAGCCTGGCCAACTCTTCGCCCCCGAGCCTCCCGTCCGCCCGGCGGAATCACCCAGTTACATCAATGAAAAAGCAGCGCGATTGTCATCTACAAGTGTCCGCGCAGGGGCCTCCTTGTTAACGGGGGACATCGGAGCAGAGGTCAGTCGTCTAGCGGTGGTGA
Source organism: Trypanosoma equiperdum (assembly GCF_001457755.1). Taxonomy (NCBI): domain Eukaryota; phylum Euglenozoa; class Kinetoplastea; order Trypanosomatida; family Trypanosomatidae; genus Trypanosoma; species Trypanosoma equiperdum. The sequence goes on from NW_027123887.1 coordinate 5,727, forward strand.
AAAATTCCACATCTACGCGGAACCGAAGCGAGAAAACAGATGCATCTCCACCCCTCACGTATGGGGGGAGTAAAGGATCGATATTTGAGTCGAGGGACGTAGCCGATGGAGTGCCGGAAGGGAAAAAGATCAGACAACATGAAGGAACTGTTGGCAGAGGTGAGGAAGGCGGAGAAACCACTGGAGGAAATCCCACTGGCGATGAATTGCCGCTCTTACAACAAATGCAGGTTGATCTTCGCCGTCTGGAATACTACCAGGGGACCCCCCAATATCCAGAGATGCTGAAGGAGTTCCGCGCAAAATACTTATCTGACGGCGGTAGCGAGGGTGAAGGGGACGGACGTCTGGAGGACCTTCGGTCTTACACCCAGGAAGAGCTGGCGCGCGGACTGGAGTCACAGCCAATTGATTATCTTCGGGCTAGCAGTAAGTTGAAGGTGGAGCTTACCAGCGGCCCCAGAGCGTACGACCCGGTACTTGTCATGCAGCAGATGGGTGTGATGCGGTTTCAAGGGTATGCTTTCCCTCCCACGACGGAATTAGGTAGGCTATGCGACAGTGATGGAAAACTGCCGGACTCGAGCGAAGGTGCCCATAGATTTGCCAAGTATGTAGCTCAGACGGCTCCAACAGCCATCAAAGATCAATTGAAAGGCAATGAGGACAGGCACATTCTCTATCGAACAATGGGCCTAGACGTCGTACAACGCCGACAAGTGAAGGCTATGTTGAGTGACTTTGACCACGGTGATCGCCATACGTCATACCATGTGATGATGTCGTATCCCTACGCTGACTGGTTACATGTGTTCTACATGGTTTTGGTGGGGGTGGCGATATATGAGATGCAGGTTCGATTTTGTGCGTATGACTTTTATGATGAGTATTTGGGATTGGACCTGCGCCAAGTTCCCAAATTGAAGAAGCCCTTCCTTGTCACTGTTACTGTTGTGGTGATGGTAGTCGCACTGTTTCACCCACTGCTTCTAGTTAGCATTGCAACCACGCGTCTTTATCGCATCGCGATGAAGCGCCCTGTTGGACCTCCATAACGTCTTTCACATCTCAGGTCTATCGACGAAGGCTCAAGGCTTGCATTCTATGCAACAGGGGCTGATGGCGGTGGTGCCTGCTTTTGCGAGTACCTTTCACTGTTTTGATTTTATTTTGCACTACAGCACTCCGAATGTTCTTTCTTTTTGTGATGCTGCCCACTTCTAATAGCTAAGCAACTACCTTCTTTTTTTCACTGCTTCCAATTTGGCAAGAAGACTACTGAGGAAGAGGGGGTGATAGGCAGCGCATTGAGAAAGGTGCGTTTAAACCCTAGGAATATCCGCAGAGTAGGTGTATCCACCACACCACCAATACCGCAAAACGAACCAAAAGTAGAGGAATAACGTACAAAGTATCGAAGGAGAGCATCAAGCGGCCTTTCGCACGGGTAAGTTATCAGTTTCTGTGAGTGGGAGTGCGACCAAGTTTCGATTATTTTTCATTTTATATATTGTTAGAAGGAGAGAGTATCTTTTTAGCATACGTCGAAAGGTGATATTCATAGAGTTGTTTACTAGATAGAGTGCATATACACGTGTATCGTAAGCTGTAGTATCGCTTATTCATGTCTATGCACCGTGACTTACTTCGAATAAGGCGGCAGACGTCGAACCTTGTCTCGTCACCCTCGCCTCCTTCCTCACGTGCCAGCCCTCGTGCAAGGGTGAGTTCGGCTAGAGGGGAACAACGACAAGGTGCTAGTGAAGCCGTGCATGTAGCAGTTCGTGTGCGGCCTTTGTCTGTCAATGAGGCGGGACAAGATGTCATCGTTTCGATGGATCCGTCAGCGAAGAAGATATTCGTGAGGAACCGAGGCGAGGAGCAACAAGAGTTTCCTTTTGAGTTGCCCGTATGGTCTTGCGGTGGAAATGCGCTAAACGGCTCGCCGCCGGTAAGTCAGGCAGCACTGTACAAAATGGTTGGGCAACCCCTTTTGGACCACGCATTTGAGGGCTTTAACAGCACACTTATGGTATACGGTAGCACAGGCAGCGGAAAAACTTACACAATGATGGGTGACATGGATGGCGGCTTTCTGGGTGAGGACGAGGATGTGCTCAACGATGGTGAGGAGGGCATTGTCCCACGCCTATGCCGTGAGATGTTTCAGAAGATCAGAGATCGCTCGGTCAGCTTGTCTGACGGGGGAACGCTGACGTGGGATGTGCATGCCTCCTATGTGGAGGTTTATTGTGAGAAGATTAGCGATTTACTGAATAACGGTGCCCCTGTCACTATTCGTGAGGTGATCACGGATAACGAAGCGCACTTTGCGCTCAATGGTGCGCAGCGGGTTAACGTCCGTAATTCAGCGGAAATACTGCATCTCCTAAAAATTGGTAACAGACACAGGAAAACAGCCTCTACGGCCATGAATGAGCGCAGTAGTCGTAGTCATGCTATATTTGTTGTGGAGCTCACCGAGATGCTTGTAGTGAGGGGACCCGATGGTGAGTGTGTCGGTGCCCCAGGCAAGTTCCTTACCGTTCGCCTCGTTGATTTGGCGGGTAGTGAACGCGTTGGGGAAGCGGGCATGTCGGGACAGCTATTCAAGGAGGGTGTTGATATTAACTGCAGCCTCTTCACCCTGGGTATGGTAATTGAGGCTCTTTCGGATCCTAGTCGACGCCATATGAGGCCACCATACCGTGACAGTACGTTGACGAAGATTCTAAAGGACGCATTTGGTGGAAACAGCAAAACCACGATGATTTGTACCATTGCCCCCACGGAGGCCCAACGTGTGCACACGGTTCAAACACTTCAGTACGGGCTTAAGGCGCGACGAATTGTGAACAAGCCATGTGCGAAGAGAGGACCGTCAGCTAAAGAGCTTCGTAAGGCCAGTGAGGAGATGCTTAGTTTACGCCAGAAGCGCAGGGAAAGGCAACCACAAGGCACTGGCTTGGAGGAATCGTATGCTGATCTAAGGCGTGCTGGCGACGGAGGCTTACATAATGGGGGTGCTTTACGTCATTCTGAGAGCTCGTCGGAAGGCAAGGAGACTTCTCTTGGCGGCTCCAATTTCGCTACAGATGAGGAGAGGGACCGTTACAGGAGGAAGATGGAAGAGCTGGAAGAAGAAATTGAGCGTGCGAGGGCGAGATACAGAGAGCAGGGGCGGGAGCTGCAAAACATAAGGAGAGAGAGTGCGGCTGAGGCTGAGGTGCGTTTAAGGGCGTTAGAAGCCCAATTCAATGAGAAGGAAAATCATTTGAAGCGGAAAGGTCACGAAATTCAAAGGAAGCACCGTGATGCGGAGAGCCGATTGAAAGAGTTTAAAAATTTTTCGGAGGAGCGCATTTCTGACCTCCTTCGTGCACAGGGGGAGCTGAAAGATAAGTTACACGAGAAGGAACTTGCAGTCGGGCAGCGTGAGCGGGAGCTGCAGGAGGCCCAGAGTCGTGCCGAGGAGGAGGTTTCCCGTTTGCATCAGCGCATGATGCAGCAGGAACGAAAATGGCTTGAGCGCCATAAGGCTTTGGAAGCTGAAATTTGCGCACAGGAAGACAAAATGAGGGACCGATTGCGTGATGCTATGGAGAGAATGCGTAATGTGGAAGAAGTTGCAGCACGTCGCGAGAGTGAGCTTCACCGCAAGTGGTTAGATGCCCAGCAAGCGACCCGAGAGCTTCACCACAAGTTAGCTGAGAGCGAGGCAGAAAAGGCGCGACAAATATCTCAGGATCGCCGGGAAACAACCAAACGCGAGTCTGAACTTGCCCATAAATTGGAAGAAACTGAGCGCGGCCGAAAGGCCCTCGAACGTGAGGCGGTATCGCTAAAGACTGAATTGGATGTGTTGAAGGAAGACTACGAGATGCTCGCTAAAAACAGCAGGGAGGGTTGTGATGCGGAGGCGCGGCTTCTCCCCCTTGAGGAGGAACTAAAGAGGCGAGAGGAGCGGCTGCAGCAACGCGAGGAACAGGCCCAGGCATCACTCGATGAAGTTCTAAAGAAGCAAGAGGAACTGGACCGCTTACACCTCGCAGTCATTGCCAAAGCAGATGCTATTGAGAAGGATGCGGTTGCCGCACTTCGGGAAAGGGAGAGTCGCCTTCAGAAGCGTGAAGATGAGCTTAAGAGCTTGGAGCATGAGTTGGAGGCACGCTCCGCGGTTTTGGATGTGGAGGCCAAGTATAAATCAATGGAGTACGATACGAAGGAGAGTGGGGCAGAGGCTTTAGCTTCCCGCGAACGCCGCGCCACAGAACTGCTTCAAGATGAACTTCAGGAAGCATTGCAACGTGTTCATCTCGACATGAAACAGAGGGAAGAGAAGTTTGATCGAATGGAAGATGATATCAAGCGATGTCGTGAGCAGTTGGAGAATCTCTACAACGAGCGGGATGAGATGCTTAGGCGTGCATCCACATCCTCCGCTGGACGCAGCTGCGTGTTTGACTCGCCGCTTCCCGTTCCTCCACGGGGTTGCCGAAGATGCAGGTCGGGTACATCGTGGCCGTCCAACTGTAGCACGATGGGGACCGGGGAGGAAAATGATGCGTCTCTCAGTGGGCGGCAGTTCTCTCCTAACCAAAGCAGCGCGTCGCAGCAAGAACCGCGCTGCTCAGAGAACGGGGTTGAGGGGGGGAGGTCGTCTGAACTGCGTCCGATAAGTGCTCTTGCGGGGGAGTCGGTTTGCTTATGGCTCAAGAATATGCTGATCACTATGGAGGAAAGGAGCCGCGGCTTACTTGAGGATTTGTGCTATCATGAATACAGTGTCCTCGAGCGGATGACGTCCATCGGCTCTCTTTTTTCGTTTGGCGAAAATGCTCCCAACACGAGGAGCCCTGAGGTGGCCGCCAGGGTGGTTGACCGTACTTCGGTGTCTGCATGTAGTGACCATTTGCGCGGTGGTTTTCGACTTGGATCAATATGTGGTGTCGTGCCCCATGATGCTCCTTGCGTGCCTAGCCTCATGCATACTGAAGCGGACTGCGGTTTAAGAGATGCAGCATCGGAACATGAACAACTTGCCCAGCGTATAGTCGCGTTTGAACGGCTGCAGCATCAACGTGAGGTCGAGTTTCAGCAGAAGGATGAGCAAATCAGGGAATACCTAGTTGAAGTGGAGGCGATGGATCGTGAAAGGATGGCGATGTATCGCTTAAAGGAGGAGGAACACGAGGCTGCGGCTGCACAGTTGCAGATGGCAAAACGTGAGTTTGACCACCGTGTTAATTGCATGCAGCAAACCCTTTTTTGCCGCGGCGCGCAGCAACACGCTGAGTCCATAGTCTTGCAGGAGGCCGCTGAACGTGAGAACATTTTTCGGCTATTCAACATTCAACTTCACAAGATTTTCGCCCATGAGAGAAACATGGCGCACCATACGAACTGTGTGGACTTGTTGCGCCAGAGAGAGGAGGTGATCACGCTTGAGGAGGCACAACTCCAGAAACGTATAAGTCAGCTAAAGGACGAGGAGGATGAGTGGAAAAGACGTCGTTCCACCGAGGAGACGCAGATACTCACGTACCTATTGGAGCTACAAAACGAAGATATGCTGCGCAAGCAAGCCATTGGGGAGAAGGGAAGCAGAGAGGACACCGCGAAATACTGCGAAGACGCCGAACTCGGGGTTGCGGGTTTGTGTAATGTGATGCATCGAGTAAGGGATCACACGCAGAAGTGTGAACTTGCGGTACAAAAGATGGAGAGTGAACTGGAACAGCAGGCAGATGCGGAGAAGGTCTTGGAGGAACGTGAAGCTGCTGTTGAACGGCGCCGTCGTGAACTTTCCACCAGCATGGAGTCTCGGGAGCGTTCCCTTTTGGACAGGGAAATGGAACTGGAGGAGTTGACTCGTCGGCTTAAAGGTGACATACAAAAACGTGAACTTGCGATACAAAAGATGGAGAGTGAACTGGAACAGCAGGCAGATGCGGAGAAGGTCTTGGAGGAACGTGAAGCTGCTGTTGAACGGCGCCGTCGTGAACTTTCCACCAGCATGGAGTCTCGGGAGCGTTCCCTTTTGGAACAGGAAGTGGACCTACGGAAACTGTCCACTAAAGCAGGGGATAATTGTCGTAAACGTCCGGGTTCTCGTGTGGCACATAATCAGGAAGGTTCCTACTACGTTGACATCAAGAAACTTCTGGAGGTCTGTGGATTTCAACTGCCGGGTGGAAAAGTTGAATTCCCGGACGGCGCTGACACACCGATTGAACTGACCGATAACCTTATCGACGTTATCGAATCACTACGACGCCAGCTAAAGGTATGGATTCAAAAGTATCGTGTGCTGAAGTCAGATGAGAAACTGGAGTGTGAACGCTGTTTGTGGCAGAATAACCGTGGTGCCACTGTGTGCCGATGCTGCGGCAATGCTCAACTTGTGTAATTTATCTACTGCGAAGGGAGCAGGAAGAGCACAATACTAGCGTACATTAACGTCTGCGGAACTCCCCCTTTTCAAGGACGTGACACATAGCGTGCAGAAAATAATGGCGGGAGTTCTGTAAACTCGTGTCACTTATGGTGCGCGTAGGCGTTGCGTGCGCTTTATTTTAACCTTAGACACTTTTTTTTTTCCCGCTATATGTTTGGCACGTGGGTGTAGGCCGTAACTTCCCTCAGGTAGCACTGCTGCCGTCCAGTGTTGGAGTACCGTTTGGCAGGTGTCGATCAATAGTTCTCTTTTCGAGCGCTGTAGGCCGTATGGTAAGTGGAGGAATCGATGGTGAGTGAAAAGACTAATATATATATATATATATATA
>NW_027123887.1:12524-17316 GCF_001457755.1 Trypanosoma equiperdum
GCACCTCAGCACGTGTGAGGAACAAAAGTGAATGTAACGGTGATGATGATAAATGCAAGATGTGAGCTCAAATGACACTAACGCGATTTTTTTTGTTGGAGCGATGCGTCGTTGCCCTCGTTTCGTTTCAGTGTTCGTTTGCTCGCGATTGGTTTACCCTTTTAACGTGGATGCGCGTCAGTTTTTAGATTCATGAATGACCGATGTCTTGTGGTGACTTGTGCACTCATCTTACAAACGGTTGCAGTGCGTAGATTTCGCCGCGCGTTCTTCTTCCTTTGGGGGCAGAAGAAAAAAAATTAACGTCAACTTGCACGCACGAACTTAGCTAACACCGCAGGTATAATAAAGAGTTATGGGAAGTGAAGTGGTGAGAGTGGGTTGATGGCGCCACTTTGGGATGATTGTCCTCCCTTTCCCTCCTTTTCTTTCCTTCTTTATCGTTTTCTCTATTCCTATCACCGTTTTTAGTACCTCTATTTGTCGTATTTGTCAACTCCTTAGTGCCATTTGTTTACTTCACTTTCCCAATCCATTCTTCTACCTTACCTTGCCTTTCTTCTATTATTACAGCGAGGACGTTTATTAGGTGGTAAATGATATGTGACGGCAGGGAACCGCTGTATTTTGGGGTTGGAAGATTATTGTTCATGATGTGTTTGTTTGTGTACACAACAAACGTAGAGGGTGACAGCCAGAGATGGAGACCGCTGTTTTAATGACCCACCAGCGAACCCTCTTATATTGGGAGTAGACATTTTAACATTCCCCCAGCTCCAAGCGTTCTGTTGTTTTCCTTGAGTATCTTTTTTTTACTCTTTTCTGACCTGGCGAAAGGGGGGGGGTAGTGTTCCTCTGCCTTATGAACTTTTGCGTGCGAAAAGGGGGAACAAATGAGCTATGTAGATGTGTCGGAACATTTCTTTTTGTTCAGATGTGTGTATACTACCCCTGTCCATGACTGATCTCGCTTGCACTTCCGTTTCAATCAACTCTCGTTATTCTTCTAAGTTTTATCTGCGTGCCTTCTTCTAAGATTCAGTATTTGTTCGCTAGGGTAAACGCTTCCCAGTTAAGGTGCAGCGAAAGAGTGTAGAGACTGTGGAGCGTCATTTGCGGCGCTACACGTAAGGAATGGGAACAATAGAAGGCACAACTGTGGATTTTGATCCTAACCCACTTCAATGCCCCACTAAAACCATTCTTGTAGGGAATGAGGACGCTACTGCCGGTGTATTACCGCGCACAAGCCGGCACATTGACTTTACTGACGACGGTAAACTATTCGAGGGTCATTTTACACTCCAAGCTAGCAGTCTCAAATCAATCATTCAAGTTCTTGCTGACCAGCAAGCGGAGCAGCGGGTAATCATCAACGACCTACAGGATCAGGTGAATAATCTTCGGCAACAAACATCGAAAATGCGTAAGTCGGTACCCACACTGCAGCTTCCTGCCTCAGTAGGGGGGAGCGCTAAGTCATTTTCCAAGGAATATGAATCCCTTGAACAACGGGTAAAGTCGTTGGAAGGGTTCAGATCACTATGGGGGGCCCGCACTGAGGATGTGGATGGACTGATAAGTATATACGGGGATCCCGTTGTTACTCCTGACGAGTACACCACTTACATTATGAACCTCCAACCCTTTCGTGTGGTACGAAGTGAAGCGCGTCACTTTGTTACTTCTCAGGCGGAGCAGCAGAAACAGGCCGTTCGTACTGTGGGCGGTGAAAGAAATGAGAGAACACGCGGTGCGCGAAGTGCTCGCCTTGCTGATCCTGGGGATGCGGCTGATGATGGTTCGCGGACTCCGCGTGAAGGCGGGTCTCGCGCTCCTCGTGATGGGAGTCAGTCTGGTCGTGATGACTCACGTGGGTCTCGCCGGTTCCGCAAACGCCAGTCCGCTGATGATGACTCCAAGCCCGCTCGTGAAGATGATTCCGGTGCTCCTCGCGATGATAGCCAGTCTGGTCGTGATGGCTCGCGTGGACCTCGATCGGCTCGTAATCGGCAGGCTCATGATGCTGAGAGGAAGTCTTCCCGCGATGACGACTCTCGTACAGTTCGTGATGACAATAATTTTGCTAACGATGACAATCGTTCTGGCCGTGATGAAACCCGAGGGCGTCGGCGGGTTCGCGAACCCCAGTCTAATGACGATGGCACCCGGTCTCCAATCGAAGAGTCCCATGCCAACCGCGACGACACCCGGCCTGGCCGTGACGATTCGCGCGGGTCCCGGCGGCAGCGCAACCGTCAGTCGCACGAGGACGACCTCAAGTCCTTCCATGAGGAGGATGCTCGAACCCACCGTGGCGGGCCCCGTGGGGCTCGCGACCGCGTCACTTATGGTGAGCATCTGGATTCTCGTGACGGGCTGCGGCAGGACAATATTGGGGATGGGGACACGATATCCGACTTGTCTAAGCGCCTCCAGTTGCTAGAGCAGAGGGTTCGGTCCGTACACGGCGGCCACAAAAATAATGCTCAGGGATCAGCATCTGAGCAACTGTCGCCAACTTCTGATGCCACCGGCGCAAAGGATTTACAGGCACGAGAGGACATTGAGGAGTTGAGTCGGTTCGTAGCAAAGCGCTTCAAGGAACTCGAGCGTTCTATTGCGAAGGTTCAAGGTGGAGACTTAAATGTCACAGCACCCAAAGCCGGTATGGGTGCAAGGAAATCTGAAACCCCTCCCAAACGGAGGGAGAGATCCCCAACAGTAATGTCCAAAGGTCAGACCGGTGCTGGGGGCAGCGGGCCCGGTCCGAGTGGCGCCGTTGAAAGTGATCTTCTTCAGAAGGCCGGTAAACCGAGGGAGATTGCCCCTAGTTATACTCCGGTTGTGGATGAGGTTGCCCGTGATGACGCTGCCGCTGCATTGGAGCAGGTGGAGCTACTCGAGAAGTATGTGGTGAGGAAGCTAAAGGAACTCACGCCGAGCCTAAGCAAAGGAGTATCAGACACACACATCTCATCACCCCCAATAGGTTCCACTTCCACTCAGCCTCCTGAACGGCCTTCCGGGGAGAGCCACGTCCCCCGCGGTGCTGACCGTTCCGCTTCCGAGAAGGTTGCAGTGGACCAGGCTGCTCGAGAAGATACCTCTCGCTTATTTGAACTTGTACATGACCTAGAGGATGATTGGGGGAAGCGGTGGGCTTCGTTGGAAGAGCGCCTTCGTATCATTGGGCGCGCAGCCGTGAACAAAGGCTCAGTTAACGCGGCCGCACCCGGTACGATCGACAGAAGAGCGCGGGAGGACGCTTCCATATCACTCATGAGAGTTCAGCAGTTGGAACGAGAAATTTCTAGCTTCCGAAGACTTCTCATGAAACGAAACGGGGCACCCATGGAAGTTGGATTGTTTGAAGGCCGTATGCAAAGCGGTGGCGCATCCAAGTTAGTAGTCGATGCGCGGGACCAGAAGGAACCAAATGACAATGGTTGCGCTGGTCTGGGGGCTGTCTTAGAGGGTGCAGATTCCCAGTCACGCGTCCTTGCCCTAGAAAAGGAGGTAGAATCACGGATGGAGGAAGTTAACCGAGCGCTTGCCACCCTACGTACAGCGCAAGTTGGTCAAGACTTTCCCGATCTTAGCTTTCTGGGAGATGACACAGGAACAAGAAAGTCTACAGCGCCGAGCCAAATAGTAATCAGCACCCGGGAGATGGATCTTGCTGCGGCCGGAAATTTTCGGCGCCCGACCCCTGATACGAAGACGTACGCGGCAATGCTTGTCATGTCGTCTTACGACCCTGCACAACCGTTTCATGGCAGTTACTCAAACTACGATCAGGGGAACCCTATCGTGCTTCGCCCGCCTCAGATGGAGACGTTTGCAACACCACTAGTCAGGCGTGAGCCGCAGGATAATCTTACACCCCGGACACGCGGCGAAGCCGGGGTAGCAGTTGGTACACCTCAACATGAAAAATCACCCGTGAACAAGGCAGCGACTCAGAGCGGTGAGGCGGGCCTATCACCTTCAGGAACGGGTAGCTGTCCCATTAGGATGTCTGGACCAGCGCCGCACCCACCCGACGGGTCTGCAATCTGCCCCGTTGCTCCGCACAAACAGAGTGTGATGCAGCACTTGGGTGATATGAGGTCTGTATCTTCTAGAGTGCGCGGGAGGGAGTCCACTAGGATGGGGTCGCAGAACATCTTAGGACGAGAAACTGTGCTAGGGACGAAGGGTAGGGCAGGATTAGGTCTTGTTGCAGAATCAAGTGCTTTGGGGCACCGGACGCCGTGTGTTGTTCCTAATTGCGCGTGGTGCGCAGTTCAAAATGTAAAGGCAACAGTAAAAACGGCACGCTGACCAAACAGCGCGTGACCAGTTTCAGTTATTCCATTTATATGCGATCTATGTGCTTAGGAAGTGTGTATGCGTATGAAGTAACGGTTTGTTCGCTGCTCCCCTCTTCCGAAAATAAGGGACATGTTTCTTTTTACGTGTGCTCCTTTATGTATCTTTTACGCTGTAACGAATGTTAAGAGCCTTTTTTTTAAATATCCCGCGTAGTTTTTTTTTTTTTGGGGGGGGCAATGTGGGGCTAAACCCAAAGAAAAAGGAGGGAAGGGATTCAGACGGCCAATGCTATCCAATTGTTGAATTCTTTTTACGCCTCAGATGCTTGCGGAGAATCGGGAGAGGGAAAATGGAGAAGGGATGTAAACAGATTGAGCGGAGGAAGAACATGACTTCGACAGGATCTCACTCTTGATGTTGCATTCCTCATATTTTTTTTGCTCTGCATGTTGAAATTACCGTCCGTTTTTTTTTT
>NW_027123887.1:17326-20501 GCF_001457755.1 Trypanosoma equiperdum
GTTAATTCTTACTGTGCGCCGAGCGTATTTTCTTCACCCAAACGTCTTCTTTTGTCTCTTCCCTTTTCTCTTTTTGTTTTATCGTCCATTCGTACTTACCACATCCACAGCCATCGTGTTAGAACGGTACAGTTTTTCGATAACCATACGTACAGTGAGAGACGCTTAGAGCAACTATCAATACAGTAGGGGAATAAAACTCCAGTAAAACAAGACCGCCCACTCACCCACCCACTAAGGAGATAATGACAGTAATGGACGTGGATGCCACCGCCATCCCGGATATGATCGAGGCGCAGCTGACTCTTAGCTACAGCCGCCTCACACAACTAATTCGTCTGATTGTTGACCAGGGCAACGGCCATGATATGGACATTGGGAAGATTATGAATCGTCTAGATGCGCTTGCAAAGGAAAACGCAGAGCTTCGGAAGCGTGTGGACGAGCTCACAGAGACGACGATGCGCTGTGGAGGCGTCAACGAGGAGGTAGCAGTGTTGAAACGGGAAGTCGCCATTGTGCAGGAGCTCTGTACCGAGAATACGAAGAGGCTCACCAGCAGTGAAGGCATAAATGAGAGACGATTCGTTAAGTTGGAGGAAGCGGTAAGTACAGTATCGGACACAGGGACAACTGAAACCCAACGCTTGGACGGATGTATCACCGAGCTTCGATCGGAGAACTTGGAGATGAAGAAGGATGTTGGATGCTTGAACGACTTCGTAGCCCTTTGGGACGGTCATGTAGAGAAGATTCGAGCGCTGACCACACGTGACTCAGAGGGTAATTTGCAGCACGCAGCACATGAGAGGGCGAGATACCTTCACTCCCTTCCCCCATTCACTAAACTGTTTGAGGAGTTGGAGGTGATGCGGCAGCTGAATCGACATCAGACTACGGACTCACTCGCCGCAAAGGGTGTCGTAGGTGTGTTGAGGCGCTCAAGCGTCGGCGATATTGCGGGGAATACGGATCCCGCACCCAAATCACCATGCGTGGCGACCCCCGCTGCCGAAACAGAGTCGTTGGAGAGAATCAATGCCACCATCGCTCAGTTGGACAAACGGCTAAAGGCCCTGGAGACTGAGCGAGCGGAACGAGGTAATGAGGCGCATGGCGCGGCTGCATACAGTTCACAGTTCTTCATGGAAAAGGACTCACGCAACGCTGTGCCTCCATTGGTGGAGGGTTTCATTCCCTCGAGGGCTGTTCTAACCGACATCGAAGATCGACTGTGTTACCTTGAAGCTGCACTCAAAACCGGTAATACCTTGCCATCCTCCCGACGTGTACCACGGTTGCCTGAGAGGGATCTTCCACCAATCGTGGGAGCACCACACCCCCCCGGTGCAGCACCATTGCAGGGTGAAGCTGGGGGAGAACCTTCAACTTCCACAAGCAAAGAACGTCAGGCATCCGAGCGGGCTGCAAGCAACGGCACATCGAATGGGATACCTCCACCTATTCAAGGACATCGAGGGTGCGACGTCAGCAATCCCTCTGCAGGAAACTCATCAAGTGCTGGCGTAAGTCAAGGACGGCACGCGGTGGATGACGGCAGTGTGTTGCGACAACGCGTCGACAAACTTGAAGAGAGGGCGTCTGTGCTGGAGAAAAAGAAAGCTGATCGGCGGGAGGTGCAGCAACTGGAGGAATTTGTAGAGGAATTAGCCAGGCGTTCGTTGGGGCCACTCCAAACTGGTCCAGTGCCTTCCAACATGCAAGAAAATGCGCAATTGGGTTACTCAGATGACGTTCTCGGGATGGGGAGAGGCTCGCGAAAAGTGGGCACTGCTCCACTCATGCGCTCCGTATTTGTTGTTGGCATGGGTACACAGTTGAACGATTCGACGGGCAGCAAAACTTCCGCCACAGTCGCCAACCCCAGGCAACTTTAGCTCTATGGGGAGCCGCACAATAGTATGTACGATGTTTTTTTTTTTTTCTCTCTTCTTCTGCACCCGTTTGTCTGGTACGGAGGAAGTAGGTATGTATTTTTCGTTTCATTCTCTTCTGTGGGTTTGCCGCCTTGTCATGTCTTTCGCATAACAATAAACCAAGAAAGAAAAGTTAACAAATACACGAGACTAGAAGAGTAAACAAACCAAAAAAAATAAATAATAGTTGACGCTTCCCCCATGGTATTGTTACTAAAAGACGTAGGGATGAGAGAAGAGTGAGTGGGTATTGGGAAAGGGGGAACACTTGGAGGAAGAAAAAAATAAAAACATGAGAAATAAAAACGGGTTCGATCTAGTGTTAAATGAGTGAGGTTGTTTACTTGTTGTTTGTAAGCGTAGTGATAGCACTTTAGGACAAAGATTGCGCGTGCGTATCTGTATGTGAAGGGTTAGTGGGGTACAGTGAAGTGTTAATGGTTGTGGAAAAAAATGTATCACATCCATGTATATATGTGTAAGCGAATGCATTTGCCTCTATTTGTCAGGTGTGGAAAGTGCCGCGTTCCGAAACAAGGCATTATATTTGTTCTTCCTCACACACCTTTATGTTGTTTTTTTTTCTATTGTTGTCAATCGTTGAAGCGACCGACCACATAAGTATGGGGAGGAACCGCGACTGCTTTGTTGAGAAGCCTAAGTTCTTGTGTTTCAGTGGGAAGAGGAAAATATATAGAGGAGATGCGACAGCATCAGGGTCGTCTCGTATGAACGGCAAAAGAGGATGGGGACAGCCCTTTGCTCTTTAAATTTTAATCCATATCTTGAACTAGGGCGGCAGTGGAACGAGATAAGCCGGAGGCCTCGACCTAAATAGTTTCGTTCTGCTGGTCGTCTGCATTTCACCGTTTCCCCCCTTTCGGAAGCAGCTTATTTGCCCTTACGTCAACAACCTTACTTTTGCTTGGTGCAATTGACAGCCGTGTTTACCGCCACACCGCTGCTTTGTGATGTACTTTTACTTACCCCACTTTGACACTGTTATTGCCTTGTGCGGGGGCACTTTGTTGAGGTCGTGTGGGTCGGCGTAACTTTTCTTACCCTGTTTTAATTCGTTACAACATATAGTGCCATTCACTGGTTAAATCGTTTCCTCTTGCCGCTTGTATGGGGATAAGAAATAAAATTTATAAACTATTCCATTTTTTATTGCATTCCTTCAGATTGCTTATCGGGATAAGGGAACACAAACAACTTGCACACAATAGGGGGGGGGG
>NW_027123887.1:20527-25747 GCF_001457755.1 Trypanosoma equiperdum
AAACTATGCGTGCGGTTACGCTGAAGGCGTATGGCGCAGTCAACATGCTGGGAATTGGGCAGGTTCCCGAGCCAGCTTTCTCACGTCCAAACGATGTGCTGATCAAAGTCGTAGCTGCTGGTGTTAACCGTGCGGACATTTCGCAGCGTCGGGGCCATTACCCACCACCTCCAGGCGTTAGTGAGCTTTTGGGACTCGAAGTGTCTGGCGTGGTGCTGAGGGTTGGTAGCAACGTCAAGCGCTTCGGTGAAGGCGACCGTGTGATGGCGCTGCTGGCTGGCGGAGGGTATGCCGATCTCGTCGTTGCCCACGAGGGCTCAGTTATGAAAATACCGGATGAGTACTCGTTTGTCGAGGCTGCTGCAATTCCCGAAGGATTCCTTACTGCTTGGCAGCTGTTGAGACGTCACGGATCGCTAAAAAAGGGACAGTGTGTGCTTGTCCATGCTGGTGCCAGTGGCGTTGGTACCTCTCTCATGCAGTTGGCGGGTAAGTACTTCGGCGCGAAGGTCGTCGCTACCTGTTCCGAGGGTAAGGTGGACTTTTGCAAGAAATTTGCGGATATCGTGGTTGACAGGTCTCCCGATGAAATGGGGAGGTGTTTTTGCCACAAAGTAAAAAGTGCTGTAGGAGACGACGCGGTGAATCTTGTCGTGGACCCGGTGGTGGGAGGTTCATACCTCAACGAGGATGGCATAGTGTTGGCCCAGGATGGCAAAATTGTAGTCATTGCCCTTATGGGTGGCTCCAAGGTTGAGTTGAACATCTCTACTCTGCTCCGAAAGCGGGGAACGATTGTTTTTTCAAAGCTTCGTGATCAGACAGATGAGTACAAAGCATCCCTGGTGGAGGAGTTTGAGAGGGAAGTGATTCCATACTTGAAGGACCGCATCATCACACCTATTGTGCAGCGGACCTTTGCGATGGAGGATGTAGCAGAAGCTCATGTTTTCATGGAGGGTAATATGACGAATGGAAAAGTTATATTGACAATGTGCGACTCTACAGGTGAGTGAGCCCAGGAGCGGAGTGAAAATCTTATTACCATGGTCGTGAACGAAGTGGGCTGTGGCTTCACCTGACATCGCTTCTGGGTGGTGCATCCCATTTTGGTTGAATGCAACTCTTTCTCTTTCTCTCTCTTTCTTGTGCATTTCCCCCCCCCCTCTGTGGTGTGTGTGTACTGAGCATTAGTGGGTTGACCACTCACATACCACCGACGGCTGTTGGGCGTTAACGCACTTTTGTTAGTCATTTTGACCGGCTTCACTTTCATCTCAGTATGTCAGTGCGTGCCATAGGAGGCCAGAGTATGCTTTTTTTTGTTTCGGATTTCACAACAAGAAGCTGGTGTGTATTTGAAAATGTAACGGTGACCACATACTGGATCATGCGCTATAAACACACGTACATTTTTTTATGTGTATTGGTGCTATTTTTTTCCGATTGTTTCAAGCTTATCGACATTTAAATTAGTGTTTGACATCGTCTTTCAACCCCCTACGATTTCGCGCGAACCCCCTCTCCCTCTGGTTGCAGTCGGAATGCTTCGTTTGGGCCAACGCGGATGCCGGCCAATGGTCTGCGCCCCGCAAGAGGGGGAAAAAAAATGATACTGTGCATCCCCTGTTTTTTGATATCGTCATGTCTCTATCTTTATCTTTCCCTGTTGTTTATTTCTTTATTGTTACTTACTATGTGATAACCATCGTTATGGGGAAGGAAGTGTAATGGTGGAGCCGTAGGAACTGTTTGCAGAGAAATGTTCATTTATGTCCGCTGCTTACTCCGCATGGCCACATCAGGTGAACTAAGGTCACACTTATCGCGTCTTCGGGCTGCAGGTCGAGCTGGGGAGAGCCAAATTCGCCAGCGACGCGCTTTGCTTCGGGGGACGAGGCAGCGGCGACATCAGCAGGTCAGAGATGCCGGTTTGTCTTCTCGTCGTTCCACCTCCTCCACTGGGGCGGATTGTTCCAGTAAACTCCGTGACATGCTTCCGCGGAATGACTTGCTGGAGAGCGCCATTGCCTTGACCATAAGTGAAAACCGTGATGCGCGTACCGAGCTTGAATTCATGCGTCATTTTATGGTTGGTTCGCTCTTGTCGCTTGCGTCACCCGTTGGTATTTGGGATCCGTACGACGTACAACCACAGGTGTTTGCGTTAGATAAGTACATTGCACTTCCTGTGTTTACATCGGTCGACTACCTGCGCCTGTTCTGCAGGCGCTTTCGATTTACTGTACGCGACCCCAGCGGAGTGCTGTGGGCTGATGGTCCCGCCGAAGCGGCAGAGGAGGAGCAGAACGGTGGGGCCGCCTGCACTTTGCCTCTTCCCGATGTCATGGCGAGCGAATGGTGGGCTCGGCACGTTCGGCGCCAGTCGTCAAATACGCTGTCTGGTGCAACCGAGATGTGTGCGACTCGGAGAGGGCCGTTATTGGCAGCGGCAGGTGTTCCTGTTGCCGAGGAGATTACGGCTGTTAACGAGCACAACCATCGTACTTGTTGTATGGGAGCTGATGAACTTTTTAACTATTTGGAGTCCCAACCGGTGGAGACGGACGGGAAGGCACAAAATATGGGAAAGCGGCGCAAGAAAGGGAAAAAAGTATGTAGGGTGGGTATGCGCGGAAGAAAGGGAACGTTGGAGAGAAGGGATGTTCCAGGGGGCGAAGAAGCCACAGGAAACCGTTGCCGTGAGAACGAGGAGGCGATTGCAGCGTTTTGGGCGAAGGTGCGCAGCACGGCCCCCTTTCAGATCAAGCAGGCAACACCACTTCCTACATTTGGTCCTTTGCTCCACTCCTTCTTTGTTGGCTACTTTGCTGACACGGAAACTCTATTGCATAATGCCTCTATTGTTCCTGAGAAGGTGGACATTGTCCTTAACCCAGCGTCTCCCATTGAGTTTGTACTTGCGCGGGAGGCAACGGACCGTGTACTGCAGAAGGATCAGCTTCTGCTGCTGGCTTATCGCCGGGTGGAACGGGAACTCTGCGGAGAGTTCCACCGTTTTTTCTGCCTTTTCGCACCAGAAGTGTTGTGGGCCCGGAGTGCCTGCGTCCCGTCCCCCGTTCCCGGGACTGATAAGGAAGTGGGGTATGAGGTGGTCATTTTAGTTCAAAGCGAGGACCCTGAATTTACGCTTTCATCGCTCCGCGCTGCGAAGGCGCGTTGTCTACTTATGGGCCATGCCGACTTGCATATATTGCCCTGGGCTGCCGCTGCCCCACACGTTCAGGAGGCCTCCGTGGTATTTTACGAGCGCGCCGCATGCTCGAAGGGCGCCGGCTCCAGTAACCGCGGAGAGCTTGGAGTCTTTGAGCAACGGGGCCCTGTACAAACAATCAACGTGGCTCGACCAGCCGACAACTTCTTCCATGACCCAAGTGCCGCTTACACGGAAAGTCATGCCGTATTCACAGAGGAGTTGAAGGTGAGACGACGTATGCTCTAGCAAGAGGGTAATGTTTTGTTCCAAAGCATTGGCTGACGGTCGTTTACTGTCGGTCTTATATGAGAGATGCGACATCTGGAAATGCGTTTGGATGTTTCTGCACTTTCCTCTTCAATCACATAATTAATTTTTACGTGTTCTATCTAAGAGGTGGAAGGGGGGTTTGGTGAGTTGCTATTTATTGTGTTATTGCAACTGCCTGTTCATGGAATGCTTCTTTTTCCTTTTTTGATGTATTCGCTTTCTGCCTGCGTTCATAAGTGTTTTTGGGTAGTTGGTGCCGTTATTGTTTATTTAGAGGAAGGCGCGTGAACTTACACATAATTGTACCCGTTAGTGAAGCCTTTTTTTTTCTTTTGCACAATTGGAGAAACCAAGAGGGAACGTTGGTAGTGATAGAAGGGAGTCGAAAAGAAGGGGACGAATAACTGTGAAATAGGAGAGTGCAGGCTCGTGTTGTGTCAACTACTCGCCGTTAATTAAGCTATAGGGGTCTTGCTGTGGTTACAAGCAATTATATATTGCGTTGCATTGGTCTACTTTCACTACAGATCGCAGAGGCGAGACAAATGGCGGATAATGAAGAAGTGCCCCCTTCCGGTCCCCGGATGACTCGTGAGGAGACGGATGAACTCGTGCGGCGTCTGTACGACCAACAGATGGAACGCGCCGCCAGGCGTGAGGAGGAACGGCAGCGCCAACTCGCCAGGCCATTCTGCTCCAGTCGCCGGATAAAGAAGGATGAGGAGGAAAACCTTGTGCGCCGCATTTATGACGTGCAACGGGAGCGCTTTCAGCAGAGCAAGGAGGAGCGCGAACGACGATTGACACTCGAACTTCAAAGTAAGGACAAGAAGCTCCCCGAGTCGGAGATACAGGATCAGGTGGATCGCATCTACAATCAGGAGGTTGCTAAGAGTAAGGCACGCCGTGAGGAGCTACAAAAGCGGTACCTACCAGAGGTGCCTCCAAAGACAATAGGCAAGAAGCAGCTAAAGGAGAGCGTTGAACGACTCTTTCGTGTTGACTACGTGAAACGGGATGAGGAACTCTTTAAGAAGCACGTGTACCCATACGACCCACCAACGACGAAGATTTCCCGGACGGATGTGGAGGCGATGGCCAACCGTCTGTCGAGGAGGGGGTCATAATGAACGGAGGAACAAAACATCCCATCCCTTTCTTCCGGTCCGAGACATTTTAACAGCGCGGTTCCAAGGAGGGGAGAATGCTAGAGCAAACAACACAGCCGTTAACCAATAACAAATGTTGTGAATGTTTTTGTACCATATGAGGTGCAATCCCCAGTTTGGATGCGACACCATTATTTAAATTCTCCTTTTTTGTTTTGTATCTTTCCCCACTTTTCCCTTCCTTCTCTTGTTTGTCGGCTTGCCGCTCGAGTCTACGTGTGGTGACGGACGGGTATACGTTGAGAAAACATATTTTTCAGGAGAGGAGGAGGGGAGAAGGGGGCTTGCGTGTTCTTTCTTTCTGAGTGTGTGTGGAATATGCACGCGTATAAAGAAGGCTTATGAGAGAAGAATTACGTGTGAATCTAGAGAGTAGAGTTGTAACAATGGGCAAGTGAGTGCATGGCAAAGTACATTCCGACACCTTAAGGAGTCAGAAGGTCAGTGTTGGCAAAGTTTTATTTGAGTTTTGTCCATTTTCATCTCAAACCCATCACACTCTCCCCCTTTTTACTTTTATTGTTTCACCAACATGAAAAACAATATATATATATATATATATAT
>NW_027123887.1:25787-39374 GCF_001457755.1 Trypanosoma equiperdum
TGTTGTGCGGTTGGACTGTTTGATGTGGGACGTCGTCGCCATAGAGGTTTTCCCTCCGAAACTTTTTTGTCTTGAATGTGTTTCATGTAGTCCACCTGTCTGTTGTTCCCGATCTGCACGAGCACGGTTGTGGGTACGGATTGTGTAGGGTGTGCCAAGGGGAATTGAAAAAAGAAAAGGATAATAAAATTTTATGTGGTGTGTATTTATGCGCTTTGCGTCGCATGCACGCAGACTTAGTGCCAGCATAACCGTTCTTCTGTTTTTGTTTTCCCCCCTGTTTCTGATTTCATACACATTTTTTTTTGTGCGGTACATGCAGTGTGGGTGTCGCGAGTAGAAAACCGAAGACGTGAAGTTACTCCTGCACGGCTGTACACGAAGTGTGTGATAGAAAGATAATTAGGGATACGTGGGTGACGCCTTTTTGTTTAGGTGCCCCAGTAGAAGCACATTAGGCGCTGCACGACGCATTTGGGGTGTTTAGGAGAGCATTTGTTACAGTGACGTCTTTGGAAGTGACAGAACACTCGAGTGCTCATCTATGGGAATACAAGGTGATTTGGCTCTTGCGGTAGAGGGAGCGCGTAATGGTACCGCTTCTTTTGACGACAGCCTTCGGGCAACTACGGATGAGCGTGGCTCATGTAGTATTGAAGCAGATAGGCTGCTATTTGTAAATACAGCGCTCCGTGCTATTCCTGGTCGGACGCTCTGCACCTTCTTCGCCCCTATCATGGGTGTCAAGCGCAATCTCCTCAATCGGAGACGACTCACGGAGCAACACATGTTATCTGACCCAGTGAAAGCGGAGAGGTTGTACAAGGACGCTATTCGTATTCTTACTAAGACTCTTGTAGACGCATCGGCAGAGGTATTTGACTCGGCGGCGCCGATCGACGAGAAGGAGCTGGCTGCCGCCTTGAGGGGAAAATTGGTCCCGCAGTGTTACGAACCAGGAGCAGTTCTCGCGTATCCCGGGGAATTCCCCGAGGTTATGTTTGTGCATGTTGTGTTGAGTGGAAGCGTGCAGGTTGTGCACTATCAGCTGCAGAGCCGGAGAATGGGCTTCTCTGAGGGTAGTAGAAGGCAATATTTTGTGTCTAATGAAGTACTGAGGTTGAGTGGGGCCCTGGGACTTCAACCGGAACTTTTCAAATTGATCAACGCGGCACCGGAGCCGCTCAGTGACGGTGCGAGTGATATGGCTTCTCTTTCCAACGTTTCGACCACTGCTACCCGCACAATGCGGCGCGTCTCGCGTATGATGGGACAACCCACACTCCAAGCAATTCGAACGGAGTTGAACCGGGCCCCATATGTTCTTAGTGCACAGGAAGCACTTGGATTTGAGCCTTTTCGGCTCACCACAGTTACCGCTGAGGCAACGGGTCCGTCTGGAAGGGGGGGCGAGTCGTCCCCGGATTCACGCATAATTCAGACAATGAGGATCCGTGCGAGGGACCTCCACAAAGCTCTTGTCCAGATGGCACTTTCTCATGCGGGAAAGCAGCGAACTGCCACATCACCAACGGCATCGAGTCGGCACACCTCTGCATTGATGGAATGCATTTCTGTGGCTCGAGTGAAATGTATATGCCGTCATTACCCACTTAACGAGATTCTCATGCGTCAGAGCTGGTTGTTGCAGGACACTCCAGCCTACACAATAAGGGCTCTGGTGACGCAGCTAGCCCCTCGTTCGTACTTTCCAGGGGAGGTCATTCTTTGTCCCCACTCAACAAACAGACACCTGAGCTTCTTGCGGCGTGGCATAATGACTATTGAAGAGGTGCCGCCACCGGACCCTTCTAGGCCTAATGCATGCCAATGCGGTTCTCTTTCTGGAGGGAATGTTCTGCAGGAGGTTCCTCAGGGTGCGTCGTTTGGCGAGTTGTCGGTGCTGTTCGGCGAACCTAGACAGTTTGTGCTTCGTGCAAAGACACCGTGTGATGTTTGGTCCCTCTCACGACAGAGTTTTGCGGCAACTATCAGGCGTGATGATGCCCTCCGGGCAAGTCTGCTTTCGAAAGCCGCTGCCCTCCGTATGCGGTGGTTGGGAGAACAGCGGTACACTACGGTACTGGCGGACAAACTACGCGAATGTTGCGAACTCTTCCGCCACGCATCCGATAGTTTTATCCGTCTCATACAAGAGCGAGTGGAGCCTGTTGTGTATCCACCGGGGAGATTGCTAACGTCAACCTCTGCGCGCTGCATGGAGATGCTGATCATTACTCATGGTAAGGTTTCATCAATTGTTGATGGTGTGGCAGAATATGGCCCGGGGAGTGTCATTGGGGAACCAACTATAATCCTGCACCGCTGGCCCCTTGGACTCGTCTCGAAGTCCATGGTGGAAGGATGGAAACTTACCCGACATCAGTTGCGGGATGCACTTGAGCGTGTGGAGGTGCTGCGTCAGCACTCTGGTGAGGTTGCAGGTCACGTCCAACAGCTCATGCAGAGTATATTTGCTCCCCCCGTCCCTCCATGCGGCGTGGATGCCGTTGGGCGGTCGCGGATGCCCTTGGTGGGACCACCTCCTTATGGGAACACATATTTCGAATACGCGGAATGGCTCGCAGAGGGTCAACTGAAGGCTCTTTGCTTTAAGCATCGCGAATACGTAAACTGGAAGGACATTTCTTACTCTACACTGTCTGGACAAGGTAAGAAGAAGCGGGGCAAAGTTTTTAAACTTTCAGAGACGTTTGACGTTCCTACGGTTGGTGATCACCGTAGCTCGCTTCCGGCATTAAGGCCCGTGACTAAACCACATGCACCGAAGCATAAGAGGAAGGAGCAGCCACGCAAAATTCGCTTTGCTTCCGCAGGGAGCACTTTTCCGTTTCACATTAATCCTGTTATTGGAAGGCAGCTTGTTGCACACCCGAATTCTGCAAAGCAACCTGTAGCCGTCCCCTTCGAAGCCGATCCATTCTTGGCGAAGCAGCGAGCCCTGACATCCGCCTTTGTGGAGAAAACTTTTAATGGTCCTCTGCCTCAGCTGCAGCAGATGACAAATCTTCTAGAGAATCGTGACAAGTTGATGAAGGTGGAAGCGAAGCAGCACAAGCTAAATGACTCTAAGCAGGAGCGTATGAATGTAATTGACTTAACTGAGTCAGGTGGACTCGCGCCCGTTCACATCTTTCTGCACGGGAGCAATCCCCGCGTGCACATTACAGTGGAAGAAGCGGTGGCCGTGGGGTACGTACTACAGTTCCCGGACACCAAACGCATTCAATCGTGCGTCTCAAACATCGATTCGGACGTGACGCTTGGATTGCCGCAGCACCGGCAACGCCGGAGAGATATGGCGTTTATTCCAAATGATCGACATCCTCGTTACTGTTTTCTCTTTGCCGCCTCTCAGCTCGGAGAGAGGAGTGCGGAAGAAGTTCTGCTTTACGAGGCCGCTGTACAGGAGGCGGAGAGCAAAGAACGAGCGCA
This sequence comes from Trypanosoma equiperdum, assembly GCF_001457755.1. NCBI lineage: Eukaryota > Euglenozoa > Kinetoplastea > Trypanosomatida > Trypanosomatidae > Trypanosoma > Trypanosoma equiperdum. The sequence goes on from NW_027123887.1 coordinate 29,244, forward strand.
GCATCTCACTGCACTTTTGGTGGCGCAGCTGCCAGAGAAGCACCGACCGTCAGCGGAGCAACATGCTGTAATTCCCGACGCAGAAAATACCGCAACGGGGGAGTGGAGGGGGGTTTCGATGCCTGTCACCTCTCTGAATCCTACCGTACCGGGAAATGCGGTCTCATCGCGCCGAAGGTCTTCCTCGCCTCAAGTGAAAGATGCAACTGGTGAAACATTCCTACAGCATCTCCGCGACAGCCCCGAGCAGGCAATGAGTAAGATGCGCATGAAGTTTCAAGTTTCCGCTAATGCCGTTGAAGAAGTTGATGGAAGCAAAATTATTGCCACTCGGGCGAGCGGTGATGTCACGCCCCTGGCCGTTAGTGGCGCTGAGGGTTCCGACCAAAAGTTTGACCTGCTCGACCGTCTGCGCAGTGCGACAGCGCCAGTAGAGGGCATCAACGAGGGCGGTGCCGGCGAACTCCCTCCGCGAAGACCCAATGCGGATCCTGATGAGAAATCAGATAGTGGAACACACAGTGAAGGTGAACACACTATGGAGAAGTTCTTTAAGAAGGAAGAAACCCCAGTCTTTGTTGACGGTTATGGGGAGCTCAGTACGGTACAAAGCAAATCCACTGTCGAGGTTGCAGCTACTCAACCCACAGTTCCTCCAACCGCGCGCGGGGAACCGAGTGAGAATTGGTTCACGGATTCACCACCAATACCTGGCGCCAGCAACACTACATGCGCATGGATGCCGCAGAACTTCACCATGCCTACTGTTAGTGAGGCAACGGCGACTATGCGTCTGATCCAAAGTGATGTGGACGGCCTCAATGCCGTTGCGCAGGAGCAAAGGCGCGAGCGCTTGCAGCGGCGCAATATTCCCGGTGCTGGTGTCTTCGATCCTACCGCTTCTAATGTGACATCTCTTGAGTCACAGCGGTTGGTGGACGAGTGGGTTGCTGAATATCGTGGGCACTCACGTGACCCTATGTGTCCTGCCCAGATTCCGCCACTACTGCTCGCAGAGGCTGGCACTGATTATCTTGCTGAAGAGTTCCGTCACACTCGGCGCCAACATGTGGTTGCTGTGAAGGAAGCGCAGGGTGTTGAAATATGGCGTGGTGAGGTGGATGCACGTGCGCGTCGGGAAGGGAAGAATCGCCAGGATTCCAATTCCCCCGGCGGCGGCAAAAGTGTTTTGGCAGTTATAGGAGGTACTAAACTTGGGTTTCCCGCGAAGCCGCTACGCAATCCAACAGCAAATATGAGCGCGGAGGAGTACGAGCGGTGGGTCAGTGAGCGCGACGCACTGTTTGCTTCAGCTGATGGTCGCCAATAAACGTGCGGGGAGAGGGGCTTCGAGAACGGGGAAGTGTACGGCTAAATAAATATGTATCATCGGTTGTTTTTTCCCTTTTCTCCTTTTGTTCCCGTGAGTTTGTTTTTATTTTAGTTTTATGTTAGAAGGGTTCACGATCAGTGGGGTTTCCGTGTTTCATTTCTTCTTTTCTCCGCGAAGAGTTAGATTAGAATTATCCCTTTATTTTTTTTTCGACCGCCCCCTTTTTCTTGTTCCTCTGCTACGTGCTTTTCTATTTCATTGTAGGAACGACGTCTGGCGGTAAGCCGAGTATGTATATGTTTCTGTTGGGGAGGCGGGGTTCAACATGAAGCAAAGAGACCCGCACTTCGATGTACTGCCAATAACCGCAACAGCGCACACAACCAAAGCACGTATTCACTGCCCTATTTATTGACTAATGTTTGCTGACTTCCTTCCTTCTATTGTTCGCGGCATGCCTTCGTTTATCATTTTGAACAATCGAAAAGTTATTTTTACCGTTTTTCTTCCCTTCACTTTTTTGTTCGTTCATTCATCCAATCATTTGTATTACTTACTAAGCTTGTGAAGGAGGGGTGCGCCGGGTTGGACCCATGGCGCACTATGATGAGTGGCTCATGTCAGTTGACGGGCTCGATTTCCACGACGAGGATGACAGCTATTTTAATGAAACTTATGCAACGGAGGATGAGCCTTCTCTCCGGACGGGTAGTGTCTCTTCTCTAGACCAGTTCGATGTGGTGCTGTGCCTCGTCGACTTTCAACAACGCATGTTCCAAGGTGTTGTTGCGCATGATTGCAAGAACCCATTTGCCGGTGGAGCAGAACAGGTATACGACGATATCGCCGAGGTGAAAGTGAAAGAAACCCCCACAGTGTTCGAAAAGGCAATCTGCTGCGTTCAGCAACTGTACAAGGACAAGGGGATATCTGACAGCAACGATATGGTTGCGTTGGTGCTGTACAATACAAGGGAATGCACACATCCTGATTACCCTGGTGTATACGTCTTTCATACTTTTTGCTCAGCGGAAATACAATCTGTACTGGATTTGGAGGAACTTGTAGCTGCGGGGAGGGTACCGTCAGCGGGATATGAAAATATTGTGACGAAGATTGGCCATTCAACTGAAGCCAAGTCTCATCTCGGGGATGCGCTGCGGGCAGCCCGGCATTTGTTTTCCCAGCTGCCTTCCGAGGTCAAACATCGTCGAATTTTTCTCTTCACAAACGACGTGAACCCACATCGCGGTGACGAGGAGCTTTTGCAGAAATGTGCTATCCAAATCGAGAGCTTGTCCTCTGGGGGAGTGGGCTTGGTGTGCTATGATATGAGCCCCACTGCCCTTCCGTCACCGGCGGCTTCAACGCAATCGGGAGAAGCGGCTGCAATGAGTGAGCGTTGGGCAACACAGTTCGGCGGTGTGGACGAGTTTTGGAGTGCTCTTACGGGTGCGGTACCGAAGGCAACAAACAGTTCACGGGTTGGCACTATTGATATTGTTCACCTGAATAGCGACGATAGCGTTATGCTCGGAGCGCTCTCAACGGCAGTCCGCTGGCGCACACACCCACGGGGAGCCTCTCAAACGACAACACTAACTATTGGTGTAGGCGCAAAGGGCTCGGCACTACCAAGACTGACAGTGGGTATGTATTTCCCGATGACAAATGCGCAGCGCCGATTATCGAAGTGGTTGGATGGACGCGCAGGTGAAATGGTAATGCTTCGGCAGCGTGCGGTGGGAGTGGGGGCCCCTATTTTGCTGCCTTGCCACGCGGGGAAGAGTGGTGCGCCACCTGCACATATCAGTACGGGGCAGTTGGGCAAGTCACGTCCAAGCACGGGACCGGGGACGTGCCCAAACGTTCCTCTAAGTTGTAAAAAGCATATCGCCGAGGTCGTTGGGGCGGGATTAACTCTCGGCTTTTCCATCATATGCTTCAAAAACGCTGATGACGTTCTGCACCCTCAGTACGTCCTGGGGAAGTCGTGCGTCCTCCACCCAGATCCGCAAGACGGTAGCGATGGCTCGCTTCGACTTTTCATTCGGTTGGCTCGAGCGCTGAAGGAGCAGCGGAAGGTTGCGATGGCGCAGCACATTACGCGCTACGCCACTCCTCCTCGTCTTGTCGCACTTGTGCCGCCCGGGCTCAACGGTGATCATATGGACACGGCTAGTTTCCCTGTGATGCACGGTCTTGGTTTGTACGTCGTGCCTCTCTCGTATGCTGACGACGTTCGTACCACCCCTCGATCCCCTCTCTTCGGCGATGCAACGAAACCTATGGAACGTGATATTGCTCTTGCACAGCGACTGCTGGCCACGCTGCCGTCTAAGTACAATGTGAACGTAGTTCCCAACCCTGCTTTGGAGCTACGCTATAAAGCTATTGAGAGTATTGTGCAACAGACACAGCAGCAGAGTGGGTTGTCAAAGGAAATTCCAGGGGTAGCTCCGTTCTCGCAACTGTCAAAGGCAGTTGATCGGACGTGGGGTGATCGTGGGGCTATGGCAAAATACGGCTCTGTGTTTGATGAGTTTAAGGCGGTATTGCTCCCTTCGTACAACCGAGACGAAACGTGTGGTCCTAAGACGAAAGCGGCGCGGAATGTGAAGGCGCGAGCAGAGTTGGCTGACGAGGACATCAAAGGTGTTGAAAGAATAATATCTGCCGTCGAGTCGGCGTTTCGGTTCCAGTCTATGGGGATGCTGACTGAACCGCAGTTGAAGGAGTATTTGCGCGTGATGGAGGGCGGTGCCTTTGGAGTCCGGAGAAATCCGGATATCATTCAAGCTGTGATATCTCAATTGCAAGGCGACATTTAGGTGTGGTGGGGCTTCACCTTTTTTCTCGTTTGCCTATATTTTCGCTTTGGTTTCCTCCTCGGTTGCGCTCTTCCGCCGTCGCTCGGCGGGGAAGGGGGCGTATATAACCATTGCGAGTGCGCGTTGGCAACGGGGTTGGAGGTCTCTTTATGACACTGTGCGGGGATTCTTCGCTGAGGAAGATACCAAAGAGATAAGAAGGAAAACAAAACAAATACGAGTTAAACATTGTACTAACAATGTGCAGTTCTGATGTTGCATGTGTCCATTCCATGGACTCACTACGACATTACCCCTTCTTCCTTTCTCCCTTTTTACCAGAATATTTAAGGGATTATTATTAAGGTTTGTGCTGTTTGGCTCGGTTGAGGGTGCGGTGTCAGTGCGACGTTTGCCGCCACCTCTTGTTTTATGTGCAGGAGCGCCAGCGAAAGGAGAGTGGTAGTTGGTGTCAAGTGACGGCACAAAGGAAATAAAGTAGAGAATCCCACTGCAAGGGGGTTGTTGCGGATATACATAAAAATAACTAAGGTAGCATTTATTTTCCACGGCAAGGTTTCTGTTACATTAGGTAAAGCAATGACACAACCTGCCCACCTTCCACCTCGCCCGAGTCACACGTTTAGCATGCGTACAGTTGAGAAGTTACACCAGCGTTTTCTTGGGAGAAGCGGTACAACTGCACCAGCGCAAAATATGTCGAACATTGTTGAGGCCATGCGCCAAAACCTTTTGCGCATTGAAGGTGTTCTTAGTTATCGCTTGGATCACCCCAGCACGGCACTGACCGACACGAGCGAGCACCACCCTCCAATGTCGGCATTTGAGCGCATTCGCGTTGGTCATATTCTAGCAGATATTGTGCTCGACCTTTTCACTATCTCAACTTCCAGCAGCAACGCGACGTATGACGCCTTGGTTGGGAATAAAGGTGCTTTCGCCGGCTCGATGAGTCAAAGCTGCGGGGTTACTTCACTTCCCTGCGGTGGCCTGCCCCTGATGCAACGGACACGGCCAGGAGTTTGGACGCCGGAGGGTTTGGATGGGGTTGAGGGACGTTTGACGCCTCCTGAGGGTGTGAACGCAAGTCTGATTCCCCTACATACGAAGGCAGAAGTGGGTCATCAGTCGTCTTATCAACCCTTTGTGGATGGGTTGAAGAAAGGGGGAGGAGATGAGGTGCTCACAACGCTTTTGCAGACCCAACAAAACCATCAGCAGAAACGTGGGCTACAGGATGGTGTGGAGAGCGATGGCTGTAGTACTGTCTTTTCTCATTCTGGTCAGAGGTCGACCATGAACACCCCACAGCACCATCAACGCGCCATAAAGGACACGTCTGCTGGTCATGAGGGTCCACCGGCTGGTTATCACCGGCACAGCGCACACGTGCCCGTCTCCGGGACAGAGAACCAAATGAACCTTAATCCTTCAAGAAGGATGCGACCGCATGAGTCTCCTCTATGTGTGGCAGGGTGCCAAGGAGCTTTAACTCACAATGAATCACCGATATCACCTACTTCAATGCGCTTCAAGTCAGTACAGTCACTCCATTCCGGTGGGGACAGCACGACGGGGCAATCACAGCACGCTGCCAATCCTAAGAAATACTATGAAATTGATTTCCAGAGATTAAATGACTTCCAGCGCTGCCTCCGTGTTATTCAGCGACTATCATTAACTGATGACGCATTTGAGAAATTCGGCTTACGGTACGCTATCCCTGGGATACGGGAACTGCACCCCGACGAGGTTCACTCAGCGAAGATTCGTATGGACCGGCATAATGATTGCTTGATTGATTCGTTTAATCCTTCGGAGTCCCAAGAATCTGCTCAGAAAAGTGATACGCCACAGGAACAATTTCTAGCTCACAAGAGATTGCAAGCGCACGTATCCCCTTGTCTTTCCAAAGATGGTAATAACGTGATTCTACACACTGTGGCTGATGTTCCGGTTACAGAACACGATACGCCCTTTGACATTCAACAATCCCCTTCCAAGTCACCACTTGCAACACAGAGATCGGAAAAACAGCTGTGCAACAACCCTACTAGAGAACCCCCAACGCCCTCAGCCCCATGTGACAAACAATGTCTGCCATTATTTCATGGGGGGAGAGATATCATTGTACAAAAAAAGGATATGAATATTTTCATCGCAATGGTGGATGCAACATTGAGGCAGGTAGATCAAGATATTGTTGGACGACTTCATATTGCTAGTGCGGACTTTGGATCGAGCAGTGGTGAAGATGAGGTGGCGTACATGTGATGGGGGTACCACTTGAGTTCCAACATGACGGCCGGTGCATGTAACCGCATTGTCACCGACTACAATTCGTGGTGTATGGAGGCTTCATTCACCGTAGTGAGTTTTGTTATTTGTCTGACTTTTTAACTCTCCTGTTTGTTTTGTTTGTTTGTTTGTTCACATCCAGTACGTGTTTACAATTTCCCTCCTATTTTTCGCTGAACAACTACTGTAGGTCTTTCCTCTCGCTTTACAAGGCATTCGATGACTGCGCGCCCATCTGTGAGTGTGTACTCTGCGTCGGAGGATAAAGTGGTTGGCACCTGTTCGCTACCCGCTGTGTTCACTGCGCCCATCCGTCATGATGTTGTGCAGTTTGTGCACACGAACATGGCAAAGAACTCCCGCCAACCTTATGCGGTGAACCGTCTTTCCGGCATGAAGCACTCCGCGGAGTCTTGGGGTACTGGCCGCGCTGTCGCCCGTATTCCCCGTATTCACGGTGGTGGTACGAGTATGTCGGGTGCTGGTGCATTCGGTAACATGTGCCGGGGTGGTCGTATGTTCGCACCCACAAAGATCTTCCGCCGCTGGCACCGTAAGATTAATCTGCACCAGAAACGTTTCGCTGTGGTGTCCGCCCTCGCCGCCTCGTCACTGCCAGCACTTGTAATGTCACGAGGACACAAGATCGAGAATGTCGCTGAGGTGCCGCTCGTGGTGGAAGATGGTGTACGAGCCTATGAAAAGACTAAAGAGGCAATGACATTCCTTAAGACTGTTGGTGCCATCGACGACGTGAACCGTGTGAATGACTCCCGTCAGATACGTGCTGGCCGTGGTAAGATGCGTAACCGTCGCTACGTTGCGCGACGGGGCCCGATGCTGGTGATGCCAGACAACAAGGGCACACGTGCCTTCCGCAACATCTTTGGGCTCGACCTTGCGAATGTAAACTCACTGAACCTTCTGCACCTTGCACCTGGTGGTCACGTCGGGCGCTTCATCATCTGGACGAAGAGTGCATTCGAGAAGCTGGACAAAATCTTCGGTACCTTCACAGAACCCTCCACCGTTAAGTCGGGCTTCATGTTGCCCGCACCGATGTTGACGAGTACTGATGTGACGCGCATCATGCAGTCCGAAGAGGTGCGTCGCGTTCTGAAACCCAAGAAACTGCAACCCAAGAGGCCAAGCCGCTATAGGCAGCCGACGAACGGTATTCGCAACCGTCGCCTGCGCCTGCGTTTGAACCCGTTCCAGAAGAAGGAGAAGGCAATGGCTAAGGGCATGCAGAACAAGAAGAACCGTGAGGCTCGCCACGCCGCCAAGGTCGTTCGGTTGGCGAAAGCGAGGAAAAATGTCGCGAAAGCACTCAAGAAGAAGTAAGCGTTAAGAGAGGAGAAAACCAATAATGCCCATTATGTGGTGAAGGAATAATTTTATTTTACTTTATTTTTCTTTTCATAAATCATTGTGAACCCTGGGTAGTGACTACCCTGGGCTCACCATTGCATCCCGTTTTTTTTGTACGTATATTCGTTGCTCTTTTTCTCTCTGTCTTCATCTATTCTGTTATGATGTTACTATTCTTTTCCTTTGACATTATTTCTTTTGTATTTTGTTTCCTGGTTCCTGTATTTTTATTCTAGGTTTGTTGGAAAGGTATTATCTGGTATTTGCAATAAAAAATGAGCGACTTCCCCAAACTGATGCGCTTGAGAGTGGATGATGAGAACATGGAGAAGATTCATTCCGTAGCGCGTAAAGGCCAAACAGATGAAGTGAAACGGTTTGTAGAACAAGGCATTGATCCTTCCATCCAAAATAAGTTTGGTTGCACTGCCTTACATCTTGCGTGTAAGTTTGGTCAAGTTGAGACTGCGAAGTATTTATCAACCTTATGTGATTCTCATATATCATGGCACGGCCAGAAGCCACTTCACCTCGCGGTGCTTTCCAAAAAGGAGGATCTTGTGGAAGCCCTCGTTGCAGGGGCACGGGATCGCGGTCGTAATGTGGAGGCCATGTTAAACGAACATGATGAATTTCAGGTAACGGAAATCGGGGAACATGATATCCACTCGGATGGGCAAACGGCGTTACACTGGTGTGTGGCCCTCGGAAGTGAGTATTTGCCCATGTTAAAGTTATTACTGAAGCTGGGTGCCTCACCGACCGCCAAAAGCAAGGAAAGTATGACGAGCCTAATGTATGCGATCATCACTAAGAATGAGGAGGCAATGGAATGTATGTTAGATGGGGCTAAAAGTGGACAACTCCGACTGGATTACCAAGACAAAGATGGGAGGACGCATTTGCATCACGCCATCTTGAGCAACCGTGAGGACTATGCCATGCGCTTTATTGAGTTGGGCCACGGTTTAGATCAGGAAGATGATAACCACGAGCCACCGCTGTTTCATGCACTCCGCGCTGCGATGCCTAAACTGCTGGCGTATCTGTTGGAGAACGTGGACACGTTTTCCGTTCAGCAAGCTCCCTTTCATAACGGCTCCACTGTCATGCCCGAGCGCATTCAATGGTTGCCTTTTGCAACTAATGAGCAGGAGCAGAATGAGTGCATAGCGTTGTTTCAAAAGCGTCTATCTGAAGTCTGCGCACCACAAGAAGCTGTTGTGAAGAAAAAGAAGGCCAATATCAAGAAGATGCACTTGGCGCCGTCTGCGCCTGTGCGCAAGCGCAGTGTCGGACGCCCTAAAGCCTCCAAATAGTAATATGACCTTACGGTGAGCTCCGCGAGGGGAGAGAGAATGTATCAAATTTGGTTGTCTAAAAGCACCACACTGCTAGCAACTGAACTGGGGGAAAAAGTGGTGCGGACTAAGGGCATATAACGTTAGATTAATGTTCTGGCGGCTACGCGAAATCTGTTTTGCTAGAGGGCTTCGTGGATACAGGATTGTATTAGGTGTAGTCGATACCACTCTATAATATTATTATATCCTTTTTTTCTTCTCGTACCCCATGTCTTTCCACTTCGTTGCCAGCGCTTCTCATTGGTTACGTTACTCCCAGGTCCAAAAGTTCACTTGTTTTTCCTTTTCAGTGACGCTCCGTGGAGGAGGGTGAAAGGGGAATATGGCCTTATTATGTGGGACGTGTGGGGAGACGTGGGGTGTGGTAGACAAAAGAAATACGTGCCAGAGAGGTGGATTTGGCTCCTCCGGATTTCTGTTTTTCCCTCTTTTGTTTCTCTAACAGCTTGTTGGTGGACTCGCAGGTGGACGGGCCTATCCGAGACCGTAGCATCAGATTTTTTTTTGTATATAGTGCTCCCTTATTATCAGCCCAATTCCGGTTCAGATCCTGTTGCCCGGTTGTGGTGCTGTTGGGATCGTTTTCGTTTGAATGACGTCAAATCCCTTTGACGGTCGAACCGATAAATTATTTTTCCATTTTTTTTTTTGCGTTTCTTTATAGCTGACCCGCTCTTAGGGAATTAGAGCCGCTTTTTTGAGGCCAGCCATATCTCTTTCACTTAGCGGCTGCAGGGACGGGGTATTTGTTGCTATCTCACTTATAATCTTCCTGCACTGGTACAAACCGTGTATTTGGGTCTACATATCCAAACACACACATACACACACACACATATATATATATATATATATACATATACGTTTACATTTAACGATTGTTTGGTCGTTTGCACGCGGAACTCTTCTTCGTTCGGTGGCTGTTCTTCGGCGA
>NW_027123887.1:39384-45939 GCF_001457755.1 Trypanosoma equiperdum
TTTACATTTAAAGATTGTTTGGTCGTTTGCACGCGGAGCTCTTCTTCGTTCGGTGGCTGTTCTTCGGCGAAGTGAGGGTGAAAGGGAGCAAAAGGTCGTAACGTTTTAAATAGAAGGTTTAAAGTTAGCTGTGTGCTGAGGTTATACATGTCCTCTCTCCCTTACCGCGCAGAAGGTGGCAGGGAGGGTTCAACCAACTCGGCGCTTCAGCGGGCTACCGACGCGTGTGGTGACGGAGATGTGGAAGGTAGGGGGTCTATGACTTCAGTTCTCAGGGCCCCAACCGTCCGTTTGGAGATGTCATACGGAGAATTCATCCGAGCCTGTACGAGGGGATATTGCTTCGACTGTTCGTGGAATATTGCTCCTCCCACTGTTCCCAATGCACCGATTTTGTACAATCTACTGCCGATGGTCGAGTTCTTGAAAAGCACAGAACCCCTCGGCGTAATGGGGGCCGAGTTGGATGCCATGGCCATTGGTGTTTTGAATAGTATTCCATTGTCTTACCATCTGCTGCGCCCGCAGGTTGTGGAGGAGGCCCGTCAGTTGTCAATGGAGAGCGAGCGACGTGTAGAGAAGGCGAAACAAAGGGCCATCGCTGAGGGTTTGTCCGACCAAACGACATGGAGCCCTGGAAGTGTGAACGAAAACCTTGATCCAAAGGATGCAGAATTGTTGGACACGGACATTGACGTCAGTATGATGCTAGAGCGTGACAAGCCCTCACTTACACATCTGCAACGCCCTCTGTATACAGATATGGGCCTGGTGTCACCAGAGCAGCGGCACTTGGAGCGCATCTCCCGCATTGTGCCTGATGAATTACGGAGCATAGTTTCGTTACCTCTGTCTCTGATGTCACAGACGCAGCCGGGCGGGCCTCCCCCACATGGGGGATATTTGTTGTCGTCTGCCTCACTCGCGGGTGCGGCTCGGGGCTCGGGGGAAACGTCGGAGAATACGGCTGTGCAATGGAAAGATGGTGTTATCGCGTCATTCAAGGCCGCTCGTTCGCTAGACGTTTCTCATGAGAAGATGCTTAAGGCCATCGCGCGGACAAAGCTCGGACTTGGTGGTGAGAACTGCCGAACACTCGCATTTGTCCAGCGACTGTGGAAGCTGCTTTTCGAGGGTACAAATGAAAGACAGCAATGTGGGATGTGGAGTTGTTTGTGTCACTTCTCCGCTAACTACGGTTCTCATGACGAATCTGAGGAGGTGCTGGAGCATGCGGTAGAAGCTCTTGAGTTACCAGACCGTGGATTGTGGTGTAGTGTGACTCGGGAGTATGTCAAGTTACTGAGGGAGTACACGGCGTCTTTGCCTGGTGGCGTGGAAGAACGAAGGGCTGCTTTGCAAATTAGTGAGAGCGAGCTGAACCCCCCAAAAGGGGGAGCTTTTGGAGCAGACATATCGGTTGATAACCGGCTGCGGAGGGAACGGGGTGAACTTGGGCCGAACCGGCAACCGGTGCCCATCTACCCTGTAGAAGTGGTGCCATTATACCCTGCAGGGTTCCAAGAGTACGCTGAAGTGTACAGCACCTCAGGCAATGAAGCTGCCAATGAAGTGAAGCTGGGTGAAGTTGAAACAGCGCTTCATCACGTTGTACTTCCAGGCGCTGTCGTCGGCCCGGAGTCCAGAAGCGGAGGGCCACATGTATTGGTGGCCAACACCAACCTTCTGGTGGCTGATAAGCAAAGCGATTTGCAGGCTGCTGATGGGGTTACTCTTACCTACCACGCATCACGGGAGAACACGTTTGAACGACTGGTGCTGGATGCTAACAACACAAGTAGCTACTTATTCCAATTGTGTTCGGTACCTGAGACTAGTGGCGACGTGCCCACGGGCCTTGCCAGTGCAGCTGGGCATTATGCTGTTTACCGTCGTCTTGCACTTCGGGATTTGTACGTAAAAGCGCCCGATGCTAAAGATCCCCCATTGGAACGTTATGTAGTGGTCTTTGGAGAAAAAGAAAATCCACGCACAGAATCACGGAAACGGAGCCGTGAAGATTTAGGAGCAGGTGAAGGCTCGGCGTTTTACGGGACGGAGGGGGGGGGAAATATGTTGAGTGACAGTCGAGGTGGGGTGGGGGCGTCTAATGACTAAGACTCAAATGGAGAAAGTGGCGGGAAATTGGGAGTGGGAGGGAGAGATGAGGAATCGTTTGAGGTGTTTACCAGCGCTCCGAAGTCAGGATATACGCTTGGTATTTTTTGCGCTTTTATTTTTGTAACGATGTTGTGTCTGAGGGGTTGCGATATGGAGCACTTGGAAGCGAGTGACCAAATAGCGAAGAGTGGCCAACAGAAGGGAATGTGGGCTCAGTTTGATTAGGTATTTGGGTGAAGGATGGGTTTAATCGTAAAACAAGGATGAGTAAATTCAAAGTGTTAAACAACAGTGTATTGGCTGCGGGGACTATCCGGATGTTGTATCGAGGATTTGATTTGGTGCATAAATAACTGTAGGTGGAAATGTGTTTTTGTTCCGAATCACGCATCTCCGCACTTTTTTCCTCCATATTTCGCCGTAATTTTCTTTCTCTTTTTTTTCGCGGTCTCTCATCGGCCTCTTCCTTCTTCTTTCCGTTTTAGTTTATTATAAAAAAATTTTCCGTACCTAATTGCCTCCCCCGTTGGGGGTCAAGTGTGGAAGTAAGACATATACTTCCGTCTTACTACGCCCTTGCCTTAAGCACTGCATTTCTGATTTTTGCGTGCTCCCTCAGTCGTTAAATCTTTTTTTTCGCCTTCTCTCTTCTTTTTATCACAAACATTAAGTTTCATCCTTATAGAGGCCGGTCGCATTTGTGTAGCCATCGCTCTTCTTTATTTTTTTTTCTTTGGTTGCTGCTGAGGGAAGAAATTGTTCCGTCCGTTACCTTCACAATTAGTAAGTGAAGACAGTAACGTACATTAGTGTGATAAAAAAGCAACGGGAAGGAGGGGGAAAAAAAAGAAGAAGAGTTGATACAACTACTGCAGGTACTACAAGAGTTGGAACGAAGGGAGTGAGTGGCATTTACTAAAACATCAGCCCCAAACGAAGGCGAACTTGATAGAAGAAGAACAAAAAAAAAATAACGGAAACGGAGGTAAGGGAAAAACCGTTGTGAAAAAAAACGTCTTTTTGATTTGGAATAAGGCCACATTGACTGATTGAAAGTAGTTGGGCCGAATAACAGGCGTAAGGTGGAAGAGAACATAGAAAAAGAAAAGCGTAGACGACGGAAGGTGACAGGACTGAAGGGTGAGAAACAACGATCGAATCATGCCTGTAGTGTCGACTGTCGCCGGCGCATCACTGGAGACGGAGTGGAAGAAATGTATGAAACGTGACGAAACCAGTTATAACATTTCTTATTCCCACGACAGCAAGCAGAAGTGGGTTCATACGGATATAGTGGCAAATATCCCATCATCAATGTGTGGCGGCGTTAACACGAACAATCATGGACCAACGAAACCTTCTTCTCGGACTTCAGTAGAGGAGAAACACGTGTCGAAGGAGGAACCCTCTTCTGCTGTACGACGTGCACCGTTTCGGTCACTAAACGGGAGGGCTTACGCTGTTCCCTTAAGCATGCTGAAGGAATTCGACGCCATCTATCAGCACGTGCAGAAGGCTCAGCATCCACCCAGGCGAGACGACCCCCTCTTTTCACCTTTAAGCTCTCCCGGTGTGCTTTGGCGCCACGACCCCTACAGCGCAAAGGTACTCAATACAACTTTTTCGTCTTCCGGGAGTCACCTTTCTTCCACTGAAGAGGATGAGGAATGTGGAACATCAAAAAGGGTTGTAGAAGGCATCGTTACACGGTCGATTGGTGTCGTAAACGCGGCGCAGATGCAGCGGCTACCGATACGCCCACCACCAATTCCCAGTTGGATGCCGCAGAACCTTCGGACATCGAACTCTGCAGTTTTGACAATGCCAGTTGAGATAACCCCCCGCACTATTCAACCCTCAACACGTCCAGTGCCACCTCCCAGCGGTTGTTGTTTTGTTGTTCACTCCATAACTCCCACACGGCAGCCTCCTGCGCGTTCTGAATGCCAAAGCGCATTAGGAGTGGCAGAAATGGAGGACTCGCTGAATGCTTGCGGCGATTTTGTTCCGCAATTATGCCGAAAGCGTCCGTTAAGGCGCCTGAGCGAGGACTGTAAGAGGGACGAGTTCCCCATGTTGCTGCCGTCTTTTCGCGCTCTGCCTCCGCTCTTTCAAGACCTCACGGTCCACATGAGTCGGCGCCCTCCTCCACTGAGCAAACGGCCAAGGAATGTTTCGGATGAGAACCAATCGCGACCTGAAGGGGTACGTTATGTATATCTTGTTGATCACCGTTGCAGGCGCAGTGTTTGCGCGGCTGGCGTCCTCTATAAATTAAGCGAGATGGTTGTCCTTGAGGGTGACATGGGAATTGACATGGGAACTGTGCACGCCGTCCTCCCTGTAGAGGAATTTGACCAGTTGCATGGTGACGAATTGATAAGTCGGGGCTTTCCTGCGGCTGAGTGGCATGTGATGGCATCTGCTCTCATTTTGCGTTCAGCCACTACAGCGGAGATACATCATTACGACGGGGCGCTTTACAGCTTCTCAAAGGATCTCCTATCATTCTTGCGTAATCGCCTTGTCCCCGCGAGATTTTCGGATTGCCGCGTGGAGAACATGGAATTCCTTGGTTGTGAATTCCAGGCGGACTGCAAAAAAGTGTATGTTTACTACAGGGCGAGGCGACGCGTATTGTTCCGCGAGTTAGCACAATACCTTCATTCTTTTTACCGGTGCCGTATTTGGCTTCATGAGGTGGGCCGCGACAGTCCCAACAGCTCAGGTGCCACAACTCCTGATTTAAGTAATTGAGCATCTCTGACGCTCATATCTCCCTTTTGAATTGTGGAGCGAGGGAGATGGTTGCGGCGATGTGCAAACGGTGAATGCACAAGAGAGAAAAAAGCGAAAAAATAATAATAATTCTAAAGTGTCTGTAGACATGACTAAGGAGAGAAAACCTCTCCCTCTACATTTCACCTTATTGTATTCCATTTTATTTCTTTACTTAACAAAAAAAGAAAATAACTGTAAGTGACTTAACTATATTCCCTTCCCTTTAAACCTGTTTTCATCCCCTTTCATTCCCTTTCCTTATTTTTCTCGTTATTTAAAAAAAAAAGCTGTGTGTGCTGCTGGGTGTGTTTTTATACATTAATTTATTTTCATGTTGCAATATTTCCTCCCTCTCATCTCTTTTCTGCATTCCACGGATTCACGTGCGTTGGGGTAATGAAAGAAGAAAATCTCAATTTCTGATGGTGGAGTCAAATCCTCCACTTTTTTATGTTTTATGGTATGTTTTATGGTATGTTTTATTGTTTTTTTTAATTGTTTTATTATTTATTATTTTTTTTCCCCCATTTCAAAATTCGTTCGACCCACATTTGTGTTGATGCTTCGTTTCATTGAACCCTTTTCTCCCTACTCTCACTCTCACTCTCACACGCACACGCACACGCACATGCACGATTATACGAAAATATGTGAAAGTTATATATTTATTTATGAATGTGCTTATTTTTTGGTTAATGCAACTTCTCAACCCCCCTTTTCCCCGTTATTATTTCACATGTACCGTTTTTTAAGCGATGCGACGCACTTACACTCTCTGCATGATGAAACGGAGTTTCGCGACACCCCATTTTAAAATTTTTATTGTTTATCTTTTTTCTTTTTTTTGCTCCTATAAATGTAGTTTTTACACAATATCACATAATATAATTTAATATGACTTCACATTATTTAATACAATCTCATTATTTTTCTTTTTTTTTTTGTGTGTGTGTGTATGTGCGGTTAAACGACCCTCTATGAGGCAGTTGCTTGTTGTCAATATCGTTATTTGTATTTTAAAACGAAAACAATAAGGGAACTGCAAAGGAACAGACAAAAAGGAAAAAAATAAAATAAACAACAAGAGGACACTCACAGACTAAACCGAATAAAATCCAGCATTCAATAATAAAACAATGACAACATCAACAGAAAACAGAACACAGAAGGAAACACGAACAGAAAATAGGAGGAAAACAGAACCCGTTGACAAAAAATAAAAACAGAAGAAAAAACACAGAGAGAAAAAGAATTAGTCAATATACCTCAGTATAAAATGAGATATTAACGGAAAGAATATGTTATGATTTTGCCCGTTTGTTCTTTCTTCGATGCCGTTGCAATAATGGTAAAAATGATAATAATAATAATTAAAAAAAACGTTTTCCCCTCCGATATTTTTATTTTATATCCTTCCTCTTTTTTTTTTTTTGCTTTGCATTTTGGTTTGCACATAACTTTGTGCAGTTCACGTTCACACGATGGCGCTGCTGCTCACAGGCACTCAACGCATCCGCTTCAAGAAGTGAGAAGATAAAAAAAGAAAATAAAAATGAAGCTATCAAATCTGCTCCACCCATACAATCCACGACTATTCTTACATACTTACATTTTTTTCTTTTAAATAAATAAATAAATAAATATATATATATA
>NW_027124741.1:0-652 GCF_001457755.1 Trypanosoma equiperdum
CTTTGGTCAGGTCTATGCATGCGGCGGCGGCGGCATCTTTGCACGTGTGGTCGTCGGTTGTGGTCCCTAGGATGACAGCTCTGCCGTCTGCTTTGCCGACGTCCTTGTAGAGGCTTTTGAGTGCTGCTAGCTTGTCCGAAATTGCTCCGCTTGTCAGTTTGATTTGCTTGCTTTTTTTGCAGATGGAATCGTATGTTCCGTAGGCGCTTTTCATGTCCCCTGAGTTCCATCCTGATAGGGTGGGCGTTGAATCGTCGCCGCAAATATCTGTGTTCTGGTTTGATCCTTTGGCACATATACAGACCAGCGCCCCGCATAGCGCTTCCCCAGCTTTGGGCAGTGCGCACGTTGTTTGCCGGTTGCTGTCGACGTTGACATTGCACCTTTGGTTGCCTTGCGGCGGAACGGGGTCGAGGTTATACGCTGCTTTGTTAAGTAGTGTGGTTACAGCTGCTTTAAGACCAGTTACATGCTGTTTGTGCCTGTACTCCCAGCCTGCCTTAAGTTCCTGTGCCCCCTCCAGCAGGCTTGCAACTTGTAACGCCGCTGATTTTGCGTAGCTTGAAGTTAACTTGGCTGGTTCGAGTTTTAGCTTGTCCGGCCGTATATTGTCGTCTTTCGCTTTCACTTTTGCAGTTTCCCACTTTTTCCA
>NW_027124741.1:761-1447 GCF_001457755.1 Trypanosoma equiperdum
AATGAGATCAAACAGAGCTGTTAACTCTGCTGCGTTTTTGCTTTCGTCTGGGCCGACTGCCTCGCATTGCATAGCGCTGCAAACGAGGGCTATAAAAATAAGCATTGAGGGAACTAGTCTTCGAGTCATCGCTGTTAGCATCGGGCTGGTAATTCGCGTTTATAGCCTACTGCTCGCTGGCCTGGTTACTGTCTTTTCTTATTTAGAGGCAGATGCTGCCCCTACAAGAAACGGAAGTGCATATTGAAACGGTTGCATTCTTATCGACGTTTTAAAACAATAAATATATGGCATGATGCTTGTCTTGGGTTTACATATTCTAATTGATGTTCATTTACAGTATACTAAAAAGGTTTCCTTATAATCTATATCATTCACTCTCCATCCCATCTATGACATTTGTCAAGTAAAAAAAAACTAGCATTCACTCTATAAAACTTCGGCCAAGGCCCTTACCGCTTAACATCAACAGCCGGTGTAAAATTAAAAACCTCAAGCGACACCTGCTCCGCTTATGCATCTATTTATGTATAAAATACAGGGTATAATTGACTTATTATGTTCATCATAATGTACTATTTGACCCTTTGCTGTGCTGCGGTGTTGCGTATTCTATAACTTCATTATTTTTTCTTTGCCGCCTCTCTACTACTTCCTATGCTTCAGATTACGCAGCGAATTCATTT
>NW_027124739.1:0-2878 GCF_001457755.1 Trypanosoma equiperdum
GACACCCTTCAAAAACAGCATCATAAAAATATCGAGAAACTGTTTACATATGTAAGCACGGCTACACCAAAAACCGTAGTGTGGCAACTGAATTCTTTCCTTAAGGGGCTCCATGATATTATAAGATATTTAAAGTTTTCATTAGTATCGCAATATATATTATGAAGTGTATCAGAAGTATCTTTGCAACAGTACGCTGTTTATCTTTTATAATTATGGTGATTAGTATGCTTGTTCCGCTATAAAGCTTATTTAGTGAAGGTGAATCCATTTCACTTGAAATCGTTGAAGAGGAGTTTATGGGGCTTGTTTCGCAAAATGTAAGAAAAATTTGGAAAACGAAAGATTATTTGGTTTTGGCTGAGATACCTTCAATAGATAATGATGAAAGTTTTAGAAGAAGGAATTTACAGAGAGAGACATGCTGGAGTTATCCTGAAGTTGCAAGAAAATCAAATAATTTTACTGGAAAGCTGCTTATAGTATATGCCCTATCACCTCATACTAATAACTATTGTGAACTCAAAGAAAGTGTTGGAGAGAAAGGATATTTAAATCAAGATATTATTATTTTACCTGTATGCGATTTGAATAGAACAATAAATAAACAAGTGGGAGATGCGGGTAATTGGGGATGGGAGGCAGAACTTACTATGAGTAGAAAAACGTATTTGTGGTTCAAGCTTGCAGTAGAAATATTCAAGAAAACTAATCAATATATAATGAAAGCAGATGATGATATTTTTATGAGAGTGCCATTATACTTCCAATACCTTGAAATATTACCACGAGAGAAATTAAATATGGGAAGAGCGGTTTGATATCCAAAATAATTTAGTGATGAAATTACATGGCATACCATTGGTTATGCATCTACACTATCAAGAGATGTGGTCGAGAAAATTGTTGATTATAAACCTTTGAAACAGGTATTAAAGTCGCCCATCAAATTCAGACACTTTGAAATATATATTGATTTCATATCACTCATTGAAGATATAATGGTTGTGGAAGTTATAAGGAGTACATTTAATTCTAAAAGTTTGTTAACAGTGGATATGCAGGATTGTCGTTTGGTGATTCGCGTTAAAAGGTCATTAAATCGTTTTGTTAGAGAAAATGACAATATTATTGTTTTCAACCACATCAAACGACAGGAGTATCAGTGGCTGCATCACGGGCTCCATGCGACATCATCAGAACATGTAAAGCAGGCAATGGTCTTCTCTGTATATAGACACTGGATAGAGTTCACTTGCGGACAAATCTTTAAAAATGCATCTACATGCAACGAGAACAGTAGCATTTGTGCCACCGTTGGCCGCTGAAAGTTGAAATATGACTAAAAAAAAGCGAAAACTGCTCTGGTATTTTCCTATCACAAAGAAAACCAGATCGTTAAGTAAAAAGATGTAATCAGGCTCTTATTACGTGTCCTAAGCAAGTGCAGACCTTAAGGGAAAGCTGTGGCTCACAATGAAAACAATAAAAACACAACCTTTTTTCATTCAAAAACCATACAATAGGCTGAAAGATGATTCGGAAAGCAACAGTGCTCGCTCGCATAATTCTTACCATACTAATCACTCAAGCCAACCACCAAGCACAAGCCGCAGTAAACGACGTCGCGGCTGAGGTTAATGTTTTTTGCACGATCTAAAACCTCGCCAAGGAAACAAGCAAGCTTTCAGAGAAATCGTACAATACGCAGTCGTCAAACATAGAAGACCAGCTAATAGTATACAATCTGTCCGCTTCACCCGACGAGTTCTTTAACCTAGACTTAAGCCGACCTCTCAAAGAAGGAGCGGAGGAGGATAACTATAAAACCTATGCATCGAAGTGGAAAGAGTTGAAAAAAAAGATCACACAAGGTAAACCTATCTTCGGCGGACTCAAAGTGAAGAGGGCACAAGAATCTCCAGCCGGTGCAGCCGCCCATGAGATCATAAACGTCACCCAGACAGAAGCAAATGCACTGAAAATGCAGCTAAAGGCCAGCCACGAAGCAGCAGTCATAAAACGCAAGTTAAACGATGCATTGTATGGCAAAGGACATGACAACGTCAGCGAAACGGCAGGACAGTCAACAGGCACCAGCGCCTCAGCATAATCCGAGAACGCTGGAAGCGAAGAAACAGATAACACCGGCATTTCAATAGCAAACGACGTCCTATGCCTGTGCGGAGGAAGCGGCAGCCAACACTCGCAATGCGGCGGAACCGTTGACTCCTCTAAAAGCTTCACAGGTGCCAGCGGAGCAAAAAACAAGTTAACCACATTGATGGCCAAATGTCACAAGCCGAACGCGCTGAAGCTCACAGGTACAGCTCTAAGGGCAGCCATAACACAATGGCAACAGTTGCTGGGGACGCGAACAGTAAAAAGCAACGTAAACCGCGCGATATTTGGTTTGCCACAAACAGCAGCATGTTCCAAGGCGGGACCGACGCCTGCATAAATTACAAAAAAAAGATGGAGACAGGCAAGATGACGATACTGACTTAACGCCATTGACCAAGCGGCAGAAGATTTCGATGAAAAGCAGAAAAACGGCTTGGCAGCACAGGCAGCGCTTCAGGAGCTGAAACTACTGCCAAGACAAGCTCACCTTGCGTATATAAATGCCTGCACCAGCCCCCGAAACTAGAGAAGGGAAGCAGCGGCACGGCGCATAGCCATGGCGCAGTGTTAGAAAACAAACAAAAACAATGCGAGACGATAGAAAAGGCAGCACTCTGCAGACAAAATGGAGAATGAAAATGGGAAGGCCCTGATGAAAAAGATGAAAAACACTGCAAATTGAATTAAACTAAAGTAGAACAAGAAACTCAAGCAAAAACGCAGGAGGAAATGGAGAGACAAAAACAACAGATAA
>NW_027124739.1:2888-6704 GCF_001457755.1 Trypanosoma equiperdum
TACAAACACACTGAAAAAGAGGATTGTGAGGCCGAAAGTGTGGGAGTCGCCCAAGGAAACAAAGTGAAATGCGAATGGATTGAGGACAAGTGCAAAAATTTTATTATTCTTGTGAAAAAGCAATTTGCTATGATTGCTACTGCTTTTGTGAGTTTGGTAGTATTTTAAAGATATTTGCTCAATTTTATGAAGTTTATGTAAATTTCCTAAAATGTGCCTTTTTCTGAGAATTTACCAAAATTATCTGAAATAAGATACATTTTAATACTTTTTTCGAATTTAACAAATTACAAAAAAATTTCCGAAAAAAATTAAAAACATAGTAAAATGCATGTAACGGTAACATATGGATATAATGTAGCAAGGTGGTAGCGTATAAAAAATGGGTGATATTCTAAAAATTGTAATTTCTTTTGTTCGGCTTATTTAATGCATATTAGTTAGGGTTATAAAAACAAAATTAATTATAATGACAATAATAGAAGAGTATTGTAAGTGTGTATATACGAATATTATAATAAGCACAGTAATAATAGTAATAATAATAAATATGATAGAAGTGAGTTGAGTGCGTATATACTAATATTACGAGTGGTGAAGAAGACAAAATTGACTGTTTAAATATAAGTACTTTATACAATGCGAATGATGCAATGGGAGTAGGTGAGTGAGTGGAAGTAAGAGAGCGACAAAGAGATATATAAATTATTCAATTACACAAAGAGAGGCACAGAAATAGGGGGATATGGGATATACATGGGTTTACTTTAACATGACTACTAACGTGGTTATTATACGCAAGGAGGTGGTGGAGAGGCCAAGGAGGGAGGGACAGGGTATAGTGCGCAGGCCAAATGAAGATGCTACTTTATATGCAGTGATATAAGGAGTAAGTAAAAATCGAAAAACGCAGGGAAAAATAACAGAAGACTCGGATACCCGAAGGACCACTGGAGGAAATAATAAAGAAGGAGATTTTACTGCACATTTCAAGAATTAGATAAAATCATCTGTGAAGATGGCGACGACTGTAGTTTTAAAATCTGGTTGCAGATTATAATATCTAACTGTGAAGAAGCATGAGCAGTAGGAATGGATTCGATAAGTGTGAGGCAATGTTGGTGTTTTGTACTCATCAGATATAGCAATGATGATCAATATGTTTGAGGAAACAATATGATTTTCTCTGGAGGATAATTTTAAAAACAGGACTACTAATAAATTTCTATGGAAAGAAAAGGAAGAGTGAATACAAAAACTTCTTAAAATAGAGCATTTATAAACCAATGATTATCTTTATGAATACTCCAGAATTAGCAAGCTGTGTCCCTTTAATTCTGCATTGATTTGACGGCCATATATCGAAATATTTGACAGAACGTGTTGACAAAATAAATGTTGTTACTGGCAGGAAGCTGGTGTCCCTTATTATATAAAAAATACAGAAAAGAAAACCCTTTCGTTGCCCAAATTTTAGACGCTCAAGCGACTTGGTTACAAGTCAACAATGCCTTACAAAAAACGGAGAAAGGAAATCGCGTACGCGAAAAAGCGGAATGTTATCATATTATTTTTTGACAAAAGTGAAAGCTGTACATTACCAGATGATAGAAGATGGTAAGAACCATAAATATTAGATGTTTTGGATATACAGAATGGTATAGATTGTAATTAAAAGTAAAATTTGTGCACCTAACCTAAGCGCACTTTTACAAACAGCAGCCTTCAGGTCAGGGGCTGCGCCGACAGACCACTGGAGCAAAAGAATTATCAGAAAATATTTAAAAACCTTATTTCTTGAATAAACAGACCCCCAAGTCGTAAGCAGTAGCCAAATTCTCTATAGAAGATTTCTCCTTTAATATACACCGCACTGTTATTGGCATATATCTCAAGTCAAAAAGCAACAAACTTACTCTGTAGAATTAATGGTTACGCCCACGCTAAGTAGACTAACTAAGGAACAAGCTGCAGCGGCAGAAAAGATCAGACCATCACTTAAGTATGGACCTGGTGTTCAACGAGTCTCAGGGAAAGAAAGCATAATTTATGGGTTTCCGTCGATTTTCTAGAAAGAAATTTTACAAAAATTAATATACCATGTGCGCACTAAACCTAATGTTACAGTGCACTATGTAAGACATCTAATCTACTTGACCGGAACTGCGCTTGATGTAGAGTAGACATAGATTGATAGCCTTCGGACAAAAGTAAGTCATCTAACCCACCACTGTCAACAAGGGACGCCGACGATGAAACAAGCTATCCTAGTTTCCGCATCAGCGACGCTATACCTATCAAAACAAGTGAAAGGAGCAGCAAACAACAACGCTGGGCCTTATAACGTACTTTGCGCATTTTTAAATGTCTCCGCAGCAATACCAGACATTGACACAACTGACTACAGCGCTAAGATCTCAGAAGAATTGGAAATGGTACGATACCTCAACATGTCAGTAAGCGACGACGGATTTTTCAATCAAAACTTTAAAACGGCAAACACAGAAAGAGACGCAAAATAACCCTGGAAAAGCAACAAAGCGGCTTGGGAGAAGAGTAAAAACCTAGTAGAGGCAGGTGAAACCAAATTTCAAGGTATAAAGATTACACGAAAAACTCGCCAGCCACGAACGCGCGGTCGCTGCGGCAATTGCAAACGAAACAGCAAGCGCGATTCGACAGTTGCAGATGAAAAAGGAGCCTGCAAGAAAAGCACAAGACGTTACTGCCGAACTAAACAAAGCAATCTACGGGAGCTCTGGTAGCCTAGACAATCAAGGAACCTCGACATTCGTCACGGCAAGCGGCGCCGGCTGCGGAGGCGGGGGTCAGGGCGCCTCAAAAGCAGGCATTTCTCTAGCTAATGACATGGTTTGCCCGTGCTCCAATAACGCAGGCAGCAATGCGGCATGCACCGGCGCAGCAATCGGCACGGATCTGAAATACGACAACGCCGGCAATGCCGCAACAGCGTTCCAAAGACTCAAAGAAAAATGCCCCATGCATATTAAGCTAAAAGCGAAAGCAACAACAGCTGCTCTTCGGCACGCCATAACAAGCTTCATAGAAGCTTTGAAAGGCAGCGGTAAAGCAATACGAGCGAGCAACACGATCCTAGGCTATGGTAACGCCGCCACCTGCGACTGCAGAGCAAACCCGGACTGTGTACTCTACAAAGCAGCGGAGGCTGGGAAGCCACTAAATGTACAATGGCTAACTCATTTATCAACAGCAGCAGATATGCTAGAGACAATCAAAAGTGAACAAGACCACAATAAACAGGTACTAAGCACTGCCAGGACGCTAGCAGCAGCAACTCTCAGCAGCTACATTCAGGTAGAAAAACCAAGGCCACACCCCGTGTCAGAGCAAAGCATGACCGACCGAAGTGGCGGCCCAACCCCGACGTCAATCTGCGCCGCCCACACAAGCAAGGAAGATTGCAAACCACCCTTCAAATGGGCCGACAATGCCACTGACAAAACTAAAAAATGCTCATTAGACCCACAAAAGGCAGCAGAAGAGCAAGCAACCTAAGCAGGAACAGGAGAGGGAGCTGCAGGAGCAGCTGAAACTGGGTGCGCAAAACACAAAGACAACAAAGATAAATGTAATAAGCTGGAGAGTCAGGGGTTCGTTTTTGACCTCAAAGCATTCGAGGGCAAAAAATGCACATTGAGTGAGAAAGGCAAACAAACAGTAGAAAAAGAGGCAGAAAAAGAGGAAGGCAAAACAGGAAACACAAACACCACAGGAAGCGATTCTATTGTCATTAACAAGGCCTCTCTTTTGCTTGCGTTTTTCCTTTTACAATGA
>NW_027124739.1:6714-8880 GCF_001457755.1 Trypanosoma equiperdum
TTTAAAATTTTTGTGACGAAAATGTGCAAATTAGTAAAATTTTTGAAATATAAAATTTTGCTAAATTTAAGAATAATAGTGGCTTATTGGTGTAAATTAATAATGATTATAGGGTATAAAAAAGTGATATAACGTAACATTGTTTACTTTTTTTTTATTTTATGCATATTAGTTAGGGTTATAAAAATAACAGAAATAGAAAAAAATAATAATGATACGAGTGATGTGAGTGCGGTTATAATAATATTATAAGTGTCATTGTGAGAACATAGTAAAGACCTAAAATACAAGCACTCAATACAACGTAAAGTGGTAATGGGAATAAGCGAGTTAAATAATGAGAGAAAATATATCATATTTTTATAATAAACAGAGAAAGATAGAGAGAAGAGGGTAGATGCAGTATGCGCAGCTTCTAAGACACAGATTGTTATAGGAATTATCACACGGGGGTGTATTGGGGAGGGAACAATGAGGAAGAGAAGAGTTCAATGGACAGAAAAAATGAAGTAGCCGCGTTATCCAAAGTGATGGAATATGTAAAAAAAGAGGAATGATGAGAAACAGAATGACACATAGGCAGTAGTGGCAGAAGATCACGAGAAAAAATAATACAGGAGTCAATGATGCCCTGTATTCATTAATAAATAGATAGACTACATTGTTGAAATGCCAACGGCTGCGGTTGTTAATTTGATGGTATATTTTAATAAAAAACTGTTAAGACGATGGAAAGGAGAAGGAAAGAATTGGGTAAGCCTGAAATACTGTCTCATTCTTTGTTTTATCAGATATACTAATAATGGAAAATACTTTATGACAACAATATACTGTTATCAGAAGGAAATATTTTAAATTAGGAATATCAATTGATTACCTTGAAAACTCAAAGAAAAAGCCCATGAAGCTGTTCTAAAGATCATTTGTGAACCTGTAAAGGATTTTCATCGATTAGGGAGAGTTGGCAGCTAAAATCTCTCAACTTAACGTTGAAGTAGCGTGTAAACATTAACCACGTTCGACAATCGAGTGTTCCATATTCCAATCGAGGCCGAACACCATTTAGTGAAGATAGTAAAGAGGTTACAAGAGAGCAAAAAGCTGAATGCGTAACCTAAGTTACAGGATCTTAAGTGGAAGGTAACTAAGAGCAGCTACATATTGAATCAAACACCAGCAGCATTGTGCGTTAAACGCAAGTATAAAAGCTATATGGCTTCTGCAGCGGCGTGTAAAATCAGTGCAGAAACTGGCACCAACGCCGACAGCTAAGCACAAGATTTAATTTTTTGATTATAGAAAAGTTTGTAGCAATTTGAAGATGCGATGTGGTGGAATGAGTCACAAATAGATCCAACAGATATAGATATAAAAAGGCATGGATTGGCTTCAAAAGTAGAAATTCTTCAGCGCCAGACATCTTTTTTATCCAAGCTAGCTAGTTGCTAAAACGATGCATGTTCCAACTTTTATACAAAAAAGGGAATACGGAATTATTTATCTTTCTGGTATCACGCAATTTTTTTGTTTTCTTTATGGCGAAGCGAGAAAACAACGGCTTCAGTTTTTTCTGACAGAAGCACCCGTTTTTAAAAAAACTAGCTCCAAGTAAAGTCCAACTAAAAACTACAGATACACTAGGGGTATAGAAACGCTATGTAAACAATTAACCCAACCATTTGCAATGAGCATGCCTGGAATACAGCGACAGAAGTCAACGCACGAATGGAAAACAACTAGATCCATACCTAGGTGGAGTTTTAGCAGTTAATTTAATATTAATGCGGAAAAAACCGGAAAAGAAAAGTTAAGTGCAAAAATACAAGCGAAGAAAACAATATTAAAAACACATAGCGCACTGTTGCGGCCAGTGGTGGTAAAAGGGCCATCAAGGCTTTCGCAAACTCCAACACAATAAATCAGTCAAAACTCGGAGACCACCAGCATGAACGAATGGCATGCCGGCCACCAGCAGCGCAAGAGCACAGGCTGTGTTGTCCGACACAAGGTTAACGCAGCATCCAAGAGCCATGCAGAAGCACGTTACAGCCCCTAAAAGCGCAATCATGCACGGCACAGTTGAAAGTGCTACAAGTCATGTTTTTCACGACAAATATAGCAATAAAGAACTTAATAGACTGGGAAGGTAACCTAAGATGAACTCTC
>NW_027124739.1:8890-10366 GCF_001457755.1 Trypanosoma equiperdum
CTGCCATGAGAACGGTTACATTTGTAATATGGCTTATAGAACTACGCGAAAGGAGGTGAGCAGTTGAAACAGACGATGAATGCATGCAGCAGCCGTTACAGCAGCCACTCTATGAGCTGCGGGCCGATCTGATACAGTAAGCAGTGAAACCAAGAAGCGCGTCAAACACCGTCAGGCCATAGCTCGGGCCAAATAATGCATGTTATGCTTGACACAAACATTTTTAAATAGAGCGCCAAATCAACGCAACCAATATTCACAACTCAAAACCTAGTGCAAGTAGCATAAAACAAGGCTAAAAATGTCGAACAGAATCGCACTCTTGACGTATATGGCGACGTTGCCGCTTATGGAGCTAGCAGCAGCGCAGACACACAGCAGCATCGACGCAATAAACACATTGTGCTTGGAAATAGACTTCGTTGAGAGGGTCGCGGCCGATTTCGAACAGCGAGTAAAAGACGCGGAAAACAAGCTCAGCACACTGGAAACTGAAGTAAAAACTTTTGAACTAGCAGCGGCGTGCGCAACGGCTAGACAAGAAGCACTGCAATTTCATGCACTATCAGCTGTGGCCAAGAAGCGAGCAGACACAGCTCGACAACAACTAGACAGCAAAAACAAACAGTTACAAGAGAGTGCACATATCCTGCGGAGCAGGGCTGCGCAACTAAAGGCCTTCGAAGCGATGTGGCCTGGAACACCAACCTACAGCGGAGCGACGTACAAAAATACAGACTACAGTGCACTAACAGTCAACACCAACCCTAAGGGCTGCGCGATCGACGTAGAAACGTCACAGACAAAAAGCAACGGCTGCAAAACAACCATAGGCGACACAGCAAAGTCAAAAGCAGCGGCAGCAGAGGTCGATGCGTTAACATACATAAACGCACTAGCAGACGCCAGATTCAAAGCACCCAAAATGACGGTCGGAATAGCAGCAGACGGTAACGTCGGAACAAGCCTAGCGGCCAAAACACAGGCTGAAGAAAAGCGATAGCAACAACAACGCATGCGAAGAGCCAGATAAGCCAGAGAACAACCTACTAGTAACAACCAAACACCTCGCCAACGCCATTTTCAAAGCTCAAAACAAAAAAATTGCCAGCACAAGCTTGCTGTCGAACCAACAATTAAGCGATTTAATCGCAGAAACCGATGTTCAGGACATTATCATCGCCTTGCTGGGGGCAACCGGATCGTCAGACGAGAAAAACAAAGACAAAAAAGAGGCCGCGAAATCGCTACTTGGTGACGACAAGAAAACTGTGGAGAACAAATTCATTAAGAAGCTGGAACAAAACAAGCCGGGATTCAAGGTAGGGACGACTGCGAACAGCAAAAATCTGAAAGATCTTGCAACAGACCAAGATTTTTCTTTAGCTTTGGCCTTCTTTAAAGGAAGGGAATCACAAGCAACAATCAAAGCCCAAGCGGCATCGCCCACAATCCCTGAAAACCAAGAAGAACCAG
>NW_027124739.1:10376-11403 GCF_001457755.1 Trypanosoma equiperdum
GAAGAGGGTAAATGTGATACGAAAAAGTGTGATTGGAATAAGGAGAAGAAAGAGTGCAAAGTCAAGGAGGGAACTGTTATCATTTAAACTGTGACTAAGGCCCCACTTTTCTGGAATTTTGCTTCTATCATCATAGAAGGCTAGGGAGTTTTGCTCCATTTTATGATATTTGATAAATTTAATATATTATAGCACTTTTGACCAAAACCATGAAAACTTGAATTTAAACCATATAAAAATTTTGTAAAATGTGAGTTATAGCGTTCTATTGGTGCAAAGGTGTGTGAAAAATATTGTATAAAAATAAGTTTTATTTTAATTTTGTTTAATTAATCAATATTAGTTATGGATATTATAATAATAATAGAAAATTGCTGTGTTTTAATGTGCACTCGCAAATGGATAGATCCTTCAACGGAGGTCATTGCCACAACAAAAATAGAAGCTGTTCAGAAATTCATGCTTATGGCAGACACTTGAAGGCAGCAAATGATCGTGGCAGTCATCAATGGAGGGTGAGAAAATTTATACCATATAAGAATTAATCATTGCAACTAGATAGGTCCATTCCAATAAAAATGCAGAGACACTAATTGTGAATGCAACAGGGCAACGGAATACATATAGTGTGCGCAATTTTGTGTGACTGAAGGTAACGTTTTTTTAAAAAATTACAGGTACGCCGTCAAAAATAAGTTGCATACACTGAGAATACACACATCGGCACGTATATCATAACTATGTTAAGGAATTACTCATATATGTAAACATCTTATTGGCGCAACTGGCATCTTCTATTAAAGTTTCAATCTTTTTCTTATACCACTTTTAAACTTTAAATGTAGATTAGTAATATAGTTTTGTATCTTGAAAATTTTGCTATTATCATTGTTATTACATTTAGTGTGTTTAAGCACGATATTTCTTTAAGTGTACACGACGGGAAACATATTGAGTACGAAATTAAGTAATGTTGAAATTATTACAATTGCTATGGGAAACTTGCATAGCAATGTCAAAAGAGCTA
>NW_027124276.1:0-1240 GCF_001457755.1 Trypanosoma equiperdum
CTGTTCTATTTTTTGGTGTGTTGGTGGCTAACATAATATCCCATCATGTCACCATATAATCAGGGGCTTCAGTAATGAGCATAATTGTTTGAGACGGTATTTTGAAAATACAACTTTTGTCTTTTCTAGTGTATGGCTTAAGAAAATGGAAGTCGATAGGTTGTAAATGCTCACGAATAGTGGGCTAAAGAGTATTGTTAATACGTGTTTGAGAAGAGGAGGATATGCTAAATGAGGCTCAGCAGCAGGATTGTGTGCATTGGATAAGAGCAACACATGTGTGCAAATCAAGCGCGTAATGTGCTAACCAAAAAAGCCATAAAGTTACAGCTGAAGCCGATGGAACCGAGGGAGGATGTGGAAAAACACAACATGAATGTGCAAGTACTCAGTAAGAGGATGGACAAGCTTGTTGAGTAAATAAAGAAATTTCAAGGAAAAGCCAGTTGGAAGTGTAATAACCTTGTATGGTTATTAGTAAAGTGGAGTCATTGGATGCATAAATTAGGGAGAGTGAGGTAACCAGTGGGAAAACAGCTGTAAGGGAGCTTAATGTTTATGTCCAGCTTGAAAGAATACACTCATCTAACTGTATGTATTGGGATGTGCTTCCTGCTTTGTTGGATGCTGCTGTAATTGGTTTGTGTCAGGCACTTATTAATTTCGATACATTGATGTATATGTCTGTTGAATATGTCTGCTAATATCAGTAATGACTGTGATGATAAGTTTTTTTCCCTCTTTGACTAATTAATGTATGGGAAAAATCACTAAGAGGCACGAAACAGTGTTTGTCATTGGATTGTTTTGCGACTTTTATCTCCTTCCTTTCAAGGTGATATGCGGTCGTTCGAATGGAGGACTGATATGGTTGAGTGGAGCTAAATTACGGACTACATCGATGACGACTACAAGTACCATAACGTCGGTGAACTCGGGACACTTTGCAAGATTTACAGAATTACGCAGGCAGAAGCTCCACAACCTTCCTTTGAGAATCGTGAGAAGGAAGGAGAGATTCTGAATAAGTTGGAGGAAATGGTCAAACAGACGGCGGCTGGTGGTAGTAAAGGTTCAAGTAAGTTGGGTAAAAGAACGACGGCATATCAGGAGATAAAGATACTTCTTGAGAAGGCGAAAAAGCTGAAGGAAGAAATAGAAGTGAATAGGACAAAAGCTTTGAATGCAAGTCGTTCCGCTAAAGATAGTATGTTGAGAGCTGTGTATGGCGACGCTGTGG
>NW_027124276.1:1250-1562 GCF_001457755.1 Trypanosoma equiperdum
CCATTGGGTTGTTTGTGGCTGTTTTATCTGATTCTTCTCAGATATTTTTGCCGCACTGGCACGGATGGATCCCGGTATCTAAAAACGGGAGTATACTTACAACTCTCGTTAGTGAAGTCAACAACCACCACAGCATTGGTGAATTCGAGGCACTTTGCAAGATTTACAGAATCACACAAGCGGAGACACCGAAGCCTTCCTTTAAGAATCGTGAGAAGGAAGCTGAGATTCTGAAGAAGTTGGAGGAAATGGTCAGTGAAACTGAGGCTGTGGGTGGTGATAAAGGTTCAAGTAAGTTGGGTAAAAGAACGA
>NW_027124276.1:1572-1949 GCF_001457755.1 Trypanosoma equiperdum
GATCGCTAAATGCAAGTCGTTCTGCTGAGGAAAATATGTTGAGAGCTGTGTATGGCGACGCTGTGGATGTGGCAAGAAATGAGAATAAAACTCTGGAGGAAGCCATGAGAGGAAACAAATCACTACTGTTCAACAGTGTTGATCATGCAAATATGAGTTGTGGTTCTTACGGAGACAAACTGGTTGGAAAGACACTGATCAATGACTTTTTCTGCCTATGTGTGGGAGAGGCGACAGATTTACAAATAAGAAGCAATAAGTATTATGCACTCGACTTAAGTTCGAATTACCACCCTGTGTATAATGGGTTCAACTGTCCCTACAAGGATGAAATAAGGAGGCCCAAAAATGGAAGTTGGACTATGATGGCTGATTAT
>NW_027124276.1:1959-2378 GCF_001457755.1 Trypanosoma equiperdum
CAAATAAGAAGCAATATGTTTTCGGGACTCGAGTTAAGCTCGAATTACCACCCTGTGTATAATGGGTTTAACTGTCCCTGCAAGGATGAAATAAGGAGACCTAAACATGGAAGTTGGACTATGATGGCTGATTATTGCCCAAGCAACTATAATACTTGCGACCCTAGAAAGGTAAAATACAACCATACTGAGGCATGGGATGTGATTAGTAAAGCTTGCGTGTACAAAAATGTTGCATCGAATGTGAAAACTCTGAAGAGTGCACTAGCTCAGTTTGATGCGTTGGTGAATTTAGAGCAGGATAATTATCAAATGAAGGGTATTCTTGGGTACGCGGATATTTCAGAAAACACAAATCGCATCTGCAACGGTTATACTGCTGGATTCACGTGTGTCAGTTACAATTACACACTTGAAAA
>NW_027123783.1:0-1126 GCF_001457755.1 Trypanosoma equiperdum
TAATATTGTTAAGGCATTAACCACTGCACTTTGTGCGGAGCTGAATGGTGCCACACCTCCACCAGCTGCGCACGAGGCAAGAGAAGTGGCGAATAACGAATAATAATGATGAAACAGAGGTTACGGAATATACGGAAAGGAAAAGTTGTGGTAAATGTCCTTTCAGCCCAACCTGACGCCAATGGAGTTGTGCACTCCGAATCAAAGTTGAGGTGCAATCAGCATAAACAACTAATGAGTGCGTACCATTGTGCCAGAATTGATTAATTTTATTTATTTTTTTGCCATTGTTCAGCTCAGAATGATTAACATTACATATGGAAATCATTTGTCGTAGGAATATGCGTGTTGATGGAAACACTGCGCTATCGTTTATATCATATATTAATAGTTGATTTCATAACTTAACCCCTTATTATGTTTTCCCTTGATAATTTTTATTTTTATGAAAAGGAAATAACATTTTGTATTGGGTGTGCTGTTGGAAATGATGCATTCAAAATCTCATTGGTTGTCTCATTGTATATGTTTTAATAACTGTTTCATGTATTTCCTACATCTCTTTCTACCATTGTTATTTACGATCAGCATATGTTTATGACTATGTAAAGGGTTTCTTGCGTGACGTGACATCATTTTACTTATCGTTAATTTAGTGCAGTGGTATTATTTTAGGTGTCCAATTAGCCAAGCACTTCATTATTAGTAACATGGCATATATCTCATTTCTCACACTATCTTTCATGTCATTACTTCAAATCACATTGAGTTCAGAAGCGCCGAGTGAAAAAAAAATGCATGGGGTGGGGGCACTTTCCCCAATCATTGACGAAATGATGATGCTCAATTGTCAGCCAGTAACTTCTCCAACTGTGACGCACAGTTTGTCATTTTTAATTGAAAACAAAAAAAAAAGTGACATGTTGAAATATGCTTAGAACCAATACCATTCGTTTTTCTTACCATTACTTTTTAACCGTTGGAATCTCCCAAAACAATTGATCATGATTTGGGATTCATGAGTGAAATACTTTAGGAACTGCATTGTGCGTGTCTGAGCCTTGTGTATATGCTCGTGTATGGCTTCTAATCAATGGAACCTGTCGTCAAGTGGTAACGAGCAAAA
>NW_027123889.1:0-2517 GCF_001457755.1 Trypanosoma equiperdum
TTGTGAGTGTGTGCATACGAATATTATAATAACAGCAGTAATTATAAAAAGGGAACTGCCAAAATAGAGGCACTTAGGTCAATGGGAAGTTCACAGAGAGGTTGAGTTAGTTAGTGGAGCTGTGAATTATAAAAAGATAGAATGTGCTCATGCGCATGCAAACCATAGCCCGGGAATCTTTACAAACAAAACAAATAAGTGCAGATTATGAAACTACAGAGTTCAGTGTACAAGGCAAGTGGCGTTGCTGTTTATATTGTATAAGCAATAACAGTAGATGACAAAGAAGTAGAAATGTAAAGTGAAGCAAGAGGATCAGCAGTAGCACAAGCGAGGAGACAACGACACTTTAGAAGGAGATTACAATCCACAGCAAGCACAGAAGTGGATATACGCGGCTGTAGAGATAGCAGAATTTTTTCTTTTTAAATCCAGTACCTTAGCTCAAAGCGCGGCAGTAATCCGAAAATTTATCTTGCGTTTTTGCTTTATGAAACCACGGACGGCCTGGCCAGGATTGGCAGAGCAAAAAACAAATTCTATACACGAGCGCGCGCAAATCTGGCACTCCCACAGGCCCAACGTCAAAACGAAAGTTAACCTATTAAATCTAGCGAGAATAACGAGATAACGGCCAAAATAACCAGCGATATCAATGGGGGTTACAGAGACATATAATAAGACTGCCCGTAAACATACCTAACCTTATCTCAACGAGGTTTAGCATCCCTTCCTTTTAGCTTCCAGCCACTGGAAGCTACAGTCAATATAACGACCCCACAGTGCAGCCGGCAGACAAGAGGACCAATGCTTGCAACACGAGATGCAGCACAAAAGCCAACGTAGCTTCTACAGCAAAGCGCAAATAATCTAGGAAGAAACAAAGAAAACTCACTCTTAGTTTTTATACCGACCAAATAGCAAGTCAACGGGGCAGCTCGATACTTTGCAGCAATAAACTAAACCAATCTGTCAGGAAGCAGAAGGTACCTTACTGCAAAATACCGAAGAGCGCGGTAAAGATAGAAACTGTACTGAGCACAAGCGGCCCACTCACTCCCCCAAAAATACTTAGGCGAAAAGGAAACAAAATTGAAACAAATGCTACGCACGCACAAAGCGGCACCAGCTGCACTTGCCTTTCAAGTATTCCTGCTAGCAGCCGACGTATTGCCTGTAGCGGCAAACGTGCCAGAGCTAGGCAATAAAGCAGAAGGAGCGGCTCTCTGCGCGTTAGCTGCCGCGGCGACCGCCCCTTTCACACTCCCGGAAGTGGACGCTGCGGGCAACGACGACTTCGCAAAACTGCACGCACTAAACCTATCTCTTTCAGGCCCCTTAGATACAAAGACCTTCAAACACAAAAGCCCGCATGACGACTGGCAAGAATACCCACCAGATGCAAAAGCAAGTGACACAGCATGGAAGGCAAACTACCCTCGCTGGCTGAAAGGCGCGCAGTACATCGAAAACAACAGAGCAAACGACAATGACCAGGTCAAAGCAGCGATTCAAGGTCTGACTCAAGCGCAGCGTACGGTAGCACAATCGCAGCTGCAGCCGATTCTAGCAGCAGCGAATTTAGCAGAGGCGGAACTTCAACAGGCGCAGCAGACGCTGGCCGGAGACAAGGCAAAAGCACTAACAAGCAAGTTAGCCAAGGCGGCCTTCGGCAAAGAAGGCGGAGAGCCGCAAACGCCGCAGGACACAGACTTCTTTTCCGAGGCCATAAGCAGCACAAGGGACACAACCTGTGACAACGCAGCAGGAAAGAATGCGAAAGTAAAAACTATTGCGGCGGCCGTCATTTGCCTCTGCAGTGGCAACAGCGCCGGGAGCCAAAAGCACGCTTGTTTCAAGGCGCCTACACTAAACGCAGACTGGACCCACACAGGCGGTTCAACCAGCACGATATGGGCACTCCTCAAACCTTTCTGTGGAGGGAGATCAGGAAAAACTCTAACAGCAAACAGCCTTCAGACGGCGCTAGAACAAGTACTGAACCTCATATACGCCGGTAGCGGCGCCGCTTTCCTAGGAGCACTAGAAACAGGAGCGACCTGCACAGGCGCGAACACCGCGGGGATGTGCATTAAATTCACAGGCGCCACAACGCGAAGTGCTGAACAAATAACAACCAGCCCATGGGTCGCAGCCATTTCCGATGCAATACAGACGTTGCAGGCCGTGGAAAAGGCGGCGCGCCAACAGGCACAAGCCACGACGACGTTGAGATCCTTGTTAGAAAGCGCCTTAGCGACCACAGCAGAAGCGAAGCAAACAAAAATAGAAAACTCAATAACAACAGACCACCAAAGCACAACCAAAGAAAAAGATTGCAGCACTCACAAAACAAATACAACCTGCACAGAAAATAAATGCAAATGGGAAGGAACTACGGAAAAAGACGGAAAGTGCACAGTAGACGGAAGTAAAGTTACAACTCAGACAACTGCAACAGCAGGAACAGGGGATGGAACTGCAGGAACAGCAGCTTCAACTGGATGTGCAAGCCAC
>NW_027124441.1:0-740 GCF_001457755.1 Trypanosoma equiperdum
CACCACAGGAAGCAATTCTTTTGTTATTAAGAATACCCCTCTTTTGCTTGCATTTTAAGCCCTAGCATAAGACTTTTAAGAGTTATTTGTAAGAGATTTTTGTTCAATAATATGAAATGTATGAGATTCTGCTATTTTATAAGAATATTTTAGCACTTTTAACGAAAACGTTAAAATAAAAAAAATTGAAGTATTTTAGTAAAAGTGTATGAAAGTGGCATATGAAATTAAAGTAGTGGTGTGATAGAGTATGTTAAATTAGTGCAATTCTAATTTGGTTTATTTACTATACTGTTTATTTTACGGGTATTGTTTAGGGTTATATTGGTAATAAGAGTAGAGTGTTGTAAGTGCGTATATACCAATATTATAACAGCAGAGGTGAAGACTAAACGGACTGGTATAATATAAGCAGTTCAAACAGTGCAAATTGTGCAATTAGAGTTAGTGAGTGTGGCGTTGAGTAAGAGAGAAAGATAGTGAGGAACGTTATTAAAGGAGAAGGATAAAGTGGGACAGAACAGAAATGGAGAGGAAAGAGGAGATAGAATATGTGTTTGTTCCAACACAACTATCACTATAGACGTCATTACACACAAGGCAAAGATGAGGTTGAGAGTGAGGGTTGGAGACAATCCAGTGTATAATTTAAATAGAGACGCTGCAAGTACCGCAAAAAGGCAGTGCGAGTGGAAGAAATAAAATACCCTATTGACAATTTGTGCTCAAGCACTCTTTGA
>NW_027124441.1:750-943 GCF_001457755.1 Trypanosoma equiperdum
GGAAGATGTGTTGTTTCGAACAGAATTATTACTCGGGACTTCATTACACACAAGGCAAACATGAGGGGAGAGTGAGGGTTGGAGACAATCCAGTGTATAATTTAAATAGAGACACTGCAAGTACCCCAAAAAGGCAGTGAGATTGCATGAAAATAAATATACTATTGACAATTTGTGCTCAAGCACTCTTTGA
>NW_027124441.1:953-1190 GCF_001457755.1 Trypanosoma equiperdum
AAGCACTATCGTAGATACACAGAAATCTAATGCAGTGAATACAGCTGGTATTGGAATACAATGCGTATAAAAGTGTGTTCCTCGCCGGTACTAGAGAAGGCAAGGATGGAGCAACAAGACAAAAAGCTAGTGATTGTAAAAAGCGTTGCGGCAGACGGAAAAACAAACACAAAACTTGGAAAGAGCAACAGAAGGATGAAAAATACACTGAAAACCCAAAGGTAATTCAATAATAAA
>NW_027124441.1:1200-5810 GCF_001457755.1 Trypanosoma equiperdum
GAGCACTATCGTAGATACAAAGAAATCTAGCGAAGTGGATACAGCTGGTATTGGACTATACAGTGCGTATAAAAGTGTGTTTCTCACAGGTACTGGATAAGACAATGAGGGAAAAACAAGAAAAGAAGCTAATGATTGTAAAAAGCGTTGCGGCAGACGACACAACCAACACAAAATTCAGAAAGAGCAAGAGAAGGATGAAAAATGCACTGAAAACCCAAAGGTAATTCAATAATAAAAGCACTATTGCAACATAAAATATTGCAGAAAAAGTAAGCTAAAAAGTCCTTACTCTCACGAAAATATACAAAAGTAGTAGATAGAAACAACTATTTTTTCCTTCTAGAGTGGGCTTACATAAATGTGTGAAAAATGTGTCTAAATGGCATATGTAATAGATTAAGTATGAGATAAGTTACAAAAATGCGAATGCAACTGCCAAAAGGGCGACGGCGACAGCAAAGGGAAACATTTGTTAGCGGTATCTATCTTCAGATGCCCATCTGTACTCTGACTTTAGCAGAGAAAAGAAATCTAAGCGGCAACATTTTGACGACGGCAATGAAGCTGTGCGACGTAATAGACCGCATCCGGATCCAAGCTGTTAGAGCAACTTCTTTATTAGCTACGACGATAGCATATATCCATTCAACACCACATCTGCACAAATTACAACTTTAACGCGTAGACTAACAGCAGCTATACAAAAATACCTTCTAAAACGAAAATACAAGTATCACTCGATCACTAGAGAAATCATATTTACGAGCAAATGTCTATGAAAACCAAAATATATAGTGACAAACTTGTCTTCAATGAAAATGAATGAATAAAGTTTTGTCTGGCTGAAGGTGCAGAATTAAGCCAGCAGCTGACTAACAGGCATAATTTGCGCATTTCAGAAAGAGAAAGAGATTACGTAGGGCTCAGTAGGAAATAAACTAGCTAAATAGCCCCTACGTTTTGTCACGTTCTGCTACTGTAAGCAATAGTAACTTGCGTAACAGCGCCATCAACAGATATCAAAGTGTATGAAATAAAACAGCGCTGCTTCATACTAAGAGACAAGCAGCAAATGATCTGCTCACTTCCAAGCGGGCGACATAAAGGTGCATATAAACAAGAAACCGCATAGCTTCCACACAAAGAGACGGTATAAGCGTCTATTTGCGATACGGCAAATCCAAGAACCGGGTTCCCAACAACCACTATTTTTTCCGGAAGTGACTAGCAATCAAGTGTAAAACAATCCGGCTTAAGACCTAGAACTGCCATAAATGTCATACCAACAAGCATCCTTAGGTGCTGTAACAATAACGCTGATGCTGCTGGCACCAACAGAAACCAACGCAGACAGTCAAAGCACCAAAGCGGCGGAAGCAGCAAACACACCATGCAAGGCGGTTCTATTCATGGAGAAGCTGGCAGCAAGCCTGCAGACTAAGCTGGCAGCCGAAATGGAAAAAGCCAAAGCCCGAACAGATGAAGCAGCAGAACTAGCCGTCGCTGCAGCAGCAGCAGAACAAGACAATAAGAGACTTGGATACAACATCTTGCGGGCGATCGCCCTGCAGGCACAGGCGAAACAAATGGCACAATTAAAACAACTTGATGCAGTATACGCCCCGGCAGTGACACAGTTAGTCAATTTATCAACAAGACTTAGACAAGCGGCAATGGCGAACAAGCGAATCATAAGCAGCCGCGGCACACCGACGCACGGCGCGGCGCCGGCAAACGGCGCGACTAATGCTGACGCAAGCTGCAAATACGCAGGCTGGACACAAACACTGGGCGACATTAACTGCAAAGAGGAAACGGAGCTTACAGGTGACTTGGCCACAGCCAACATACAGGCGGAAGGCCTTACGAAAATCCCGTACCCGAACACAGCCTTTCTAAATTCACTAGCTGCCGATATCACTGCGTTCAGCAAAGGCACGCCAACAAACGCGAACACGGGCAGCCAAACATGGGTTTGCTCGAGCGGTGCCGACGCAGCAGTGGGTACAATCGGCCAGAGCCATGCGATTGGCACATTAGTGCAGCCAACAGCGGTAGAACACGGCTTAACAGCAATAGAAATAACAGGGGCGAACAAAGAAAAAAATTGTAAGGGACCAGAGCAAGGGACAAGCACAGAGGAAAGGGCGAAGGCAGTATTTCTGTCAGCAATTTGCAATCTCGCGGCGGTAGCAACTGAGTCAATTGGCTCAGCACTAGCAACGACGACAACAGGCCTTAAAAGCGGAGCACAAGCGGCGACAATCGTTAAAGCAGCCATGCAAGGAGCAGGCCTGCTGTCTAGCGACGCAAATAACGTCGACAAGGCGGCCCTGGAAAAGTTTATAAGTTCAACTTTCGGCCCAAGCGACAAAGCAGTAGAAGATGACTTCATCGCACCCCTCGACAAAGTCAAACTCAACTATATCGCCAACAACAAAGAGACAACTGAAACGCCAACGGCCATCGCACAAGGGAAGAACGTTGCTGTCGCTTTAGCTTTTTTCTCAGGTAAAGCTTTAAAAACAGGCGCAATAAAGAATACAAAGCCCGATATAGGAAGCAAACCAACAGAAAAATGCAAGCCAGACACAAAAGAAAATGAGTACAAAAAGGACGAAGACTGCGAACACAAAGATGGAAAATGCAAACTTAAAGAGGGTGTAAAAGTGGAGAATGATGGGAAGACAAACACCACAGCAAGAAATTCTTTTGTCATTAATAAGGCCCCTCTTTTGCTTGCAGTTTTGCTTCTATAATTAAATTTTCTTTGAAAAAAGAATGTTTCTAAATTTTATGAAATTTTATGAAATCTATTATTTTGAGTGAATTTGCTATAATTTTCCGAAATTTAATATATTTTAACACTTGGCGATGAAAAAAATTGTAAAATATGAAATTTTTATTATATTAGTTAAATTATATTGATAGTGTAACGCTACTGTAAAATAGCAATTTCATAGAGTCTGAAAAATAAGTACTTATGTGAAAATTGTTACATTGGTTTATTTTATGGGTATTATTTATAGACATACTAATAATGATAATGATAATAATGATGATAGGAGTATGTTGTGAGTGCGCATATACTATATAATGTAGAAGAATGGTTTGAATACTAAAATAAAACAAAACTGCACTGCCTAAAATAGAAGAAACCGTGCAACGCGATTAAGTGAGAGGGAGTAATATATGGTGGGAAATAAAGCAAGGAATTTTCTCAAAAAAGAGAAATAAAGGGAAAGAAATTGATATTATGCAGTTTCAAATGCTAACATGACTATGGGCATCTCATACGTAGAAAATTATGGAAGGGGCAATGAGAAACACAGAAACAGTCCAGTGTATAACTGTAATAGAGTAGCTACAGGCAATTTCAAGGAAAAGTAAAAATCCAACACAAATAACCGCGTTATTGCTAATGTGCTTCCAATACATTTTCTTTAAAATGTATTATTTCTAATCAAAGATCTGACATTAATAAGCGGAGGTCTTCCACAGAGAATTCAACTGAAATCCACTATACGACTTGCTTAAGATCTTTTTTGTCAGAAGCAGTAACAACACTGAGTGAGAAGAAATGAAGAAGCAGATATTGATTTTACCCGTCCTTGAAGAGACCGCCAAAACCACTACACAGTTTAGCATTTCTGTAGTTAGGAAGCGGAATTAAAAAAAGGAAAAGAAAAGCAACAATAAGGCTTTTATTGCATCACAATATAGTGTATAAACACTTATCCTTATTGGAGCCTGTTCTCAGGCAAATTGGAAATGTTATTAAATAGAAACAATCTTTTAGCACTTTTCTAGGATAAAGTCACAGAAAATGTGGCCTCATAACTTAAATGGCGTATCTGTTAGACCTAAAATTAGATGACTTAAAATGAAGCAGATATATATATATTCAACATAGTAGATAGAAGGCACGAAGCAGCAGCCCTTTCCAGTAACTGCTTCTTCGCCATACGGCGGTTTTAATGGTTAACTTTGGAGGTTGGGAACAAGAACTAGAAGCATAAGAATAGTAACAAATAATACGAATAGAATAAACAAGAGCATCTAAGTTTAAAATGGAAGATGTATCAAAAGAAAAACAGGAAAAACGGCCCCTAGATTCTCAGAATGTACATTATCGAAGCGTAGGATAAAGTTCATAGAATATGAAGCTGAATGGCCTGCGGAGATAGAAACCATTGTTGAAACGGAGTTTAGAATTTATAACTGAAAAGCTCGAGAAGGCATCAAAAGAGCACCTTATTGCACGCAAAAATGTGTTGATCCTACTGCGAAGATGGACGAGGATGTGGTTTTTATCTGATGGAGGGCCTTGATTCTAAATTGTGAAGAATACAGGAACCATAACCTAGAATGAATATGTTTTTTGTTTAGCACCACAGCAGTGAAGGTAACAAAGATTTTATATCTGTGGTCAGTAGTGTTTTGTTCTGCTTCTCAAACAAGACCAATTAAGTTCATATGTCTCGCCTCTTATTCACAGCATCAAACCAGAAATAAACAGAATGTTTCAAGAGGTAGTAACAGCCATTATCTTTGCGGTAAGTTCAGCACAAGCGGCGCACGAAAACGTCAAAGAGATCAGAGATATG